>NC_079193.1:288460731-288761009 GCF_029499605.1 Hyla sarda
TTTTTCTTGTTGGAGCAGGCGGTCCAACATTAGGAGTGTTGAATTCCAATGTGTCGGGCTGTCGCAAATCAAGCGCCTCACTGGCATGTTGTTTCGCCGCTGGATATCTGAAAAGTGCGCCATGGCTGTGTAGGAACGCCTGAAATGGCCACACACCTTCCTGGCCTGCTTCAGGACATCCTGTAAGCCTGGGTACTTATGCACAAAGCGTTGTACTATCAGATTACTTACATGTGCCATGCATGGCACATGTGTCAACTTGCCCAAATTCAATGCCGCCAACAAATTTGTTCCGTTGTCAGAAACCACTTTGCCGATCTCCAGTTGGTGCGGAGTAAGCCACTGATCCACCTGTGCGTTCAAGGCGGACAGGAGTGCTGGTGCGGTGTGACTCTCTGCTTTCAGGCAAGTCAACCCCAAGATGGCGTGAAACTGCCGTATCCGGGATGAGGAACAGCACCTGGGGAGCTGGGGGAGTGGGTGCCGGTGATGTGGAGCAAGACACAGCAGTAAAAGAGGACTCAGCCGAGGAGGTTATGGAAGAGGATGGAGTAGGAGAAGAGGAGGTGGCAGCAGGCCTGCCTGCAAGTCGTGGTGGTGTCACCAACTCCTCTGCAGAGCCACGCATTCCATGCTTGGCAGCCGTCACCAGGTTTACCCAATGCACAGTGTAGGTGATATACCTGCCCTGACCATGCTTTGCAGACCAGGTATCAGTGGCCAGATGGACCCTTGCGCCAACACTGTGTGCCAAACATGCCATTACTTCCTTTTGCACAATCGAGTACAGGTTGGGGATTACCTTTTGTGCAAAGAAATTTTGGCCAGGTACCTTCACTGCGGTATCCCAATAGTTACAAATTTTTTGAACGCCTCAGACTCCACCAGCTTGTATGGTAAAAGCTGGCGGGCTAAGAGTTCAGACAAGCAAGCTGTCAGACGCCGGGCTAGGGGGTGACTTTGTGACATTGGCTTCTTACACTCAAACATGTCCTTGACAGACACCTGACTGTGGGCAGATGAGCAGGAACTGCTCAAGGTGAGAGACGGAGAGGCGGATGGTTGAGAGGGGGCAAGGAGGACAGCAGTGGTTGACGTGGCTGAAGATGCTGGACCAGGAGGAGGATGGTGGCTTTGAGTTTGTGTGCTGCTTGTACTCATGTGTTGATCCCATAGGCATTTGTGATGTGAGATCATGTGCCTTCGCAAAGCAGTTGTACCTAGGTGGGTGTTGGATTTCTCTCGACTCAGTTTCTTTTGGCACAGGTTGCAAATGGCACAGTTGTCAGAGGCAGACACACACAAAAAATGCCACACTGCTGAGCTCTGCAATGACGGCATTCTGGTGGTGGCAACAGCATGCGTTGATTGGCATGCTGTCTGGCTGACCCCAGGTGCCGATGCATGCTGTCTGACTGTGCCACTAGCTCCTTGCGATGACCTCCCCCTGCTTCCAACTCGTCTCCTCCTCTCTGTCTCCCCATCTGACCTTTCCCCCTGTTCTTCTTCTCTTCTAGCGGGCACCCACGGGGCATCCACGGACGCATCGTCATCATCAACTGCTTCACTTATATCTGACAACTCAAGAAAGGAAGCAGCAGCGGGTACAACATCATCATCATCACACCGTACTTCCATGTGTGTAATGCTGCCTGACTGAGACATATCCATGTTATCTACATCCTCTGGCAATAATGTTTGCGCCTCACTCATTTCTTCAAACTGATGTGTAAATAACTCCTCTGACGGATCAAATAAAGCTGCTGTGGTGCTAGTGTTGGTGGTGGCGGCAGGCGGGCGAGTGGTAACTTGAGAGGTGCCCGAAGCTGAGCTAGAGGAGAAGGATGGTGCGTCAAGGTTCTGAGCGGAAGCTGTAGAAGATTGGGTGTCCTGTGTTAGCCAGTCAACTATGTCCTCAGAACTTTGCGAGTTCAAGGTACGTGGCCTCTGAACACTAGCCATTATTCTAGGGCCAAAGGGAATCACAGCACCACGACCACAACGGCCCCTGTGGGGTGGCCTGCCTCTGCCTGTCATTTTTTTTTCAATTAGTGGTACTATGCGTGCAAGCTACTGTGACAACAGATATGAGTGGCACTGTGCACTGGCAGAAGTTGGCAGAGTAGACACTGTAGGCCTGACACACGCTTGTAGACAACTAACTGCTATTCAATCTATTACAGTCAAAATTGTATTTTTTTTTTCAAGCTTACACTACTGTGCTGCCTTCGCAATGTATTTTATATGCTTGGCACTCAGCAGGGTCTGTTCCTTTAAGACCCTCCATTTTCTTGAAGCCTAGAGGCGGGCCTTCTCTCTAAAGTCTAGGGCTAGCCCCGGCACGTCTCATTCATTCCAGCTCCAGCTACCACAGTGACCAGATCCACAGGACTTCTTAAAGCTAATACAGACTGCAAATCTGATAAATGCCAAAGCCTGTGAGTAAGGAATTGTTAGTTATCTTGTGTAGAGAGATGCTAGGCATTTGTAGATAGATAATGTGTGTTTTCAGTGTGTAGTAAGTGAGCACATGTTAGACCCTATCTATGTATTAGCTATGCATAATGTAAGGCACTTGAATAGCCATGCTTATATTTGTCTTTCATATGTTTGTTTTACAGTTTTACCGTGTGTTCATTATATCTCAGTAAAGATTACATCAGTTAAGCAAACCAGCGTGTCTTTCCTTGAGATTCGGTATAAACTTGATGTGAAGATGTGTCCACAAGACAGCGGAGACATTATAGTAAAAAGGCTTTTAAAACGTTATCAGAAGCAGTTAATCAGCTTTGAATCGTCCGCAGCAGTAAAAAAGACTCATAAATCCTGTGGCTGCCGTCTGTGTCGGAGTCAAGGCGCGAAGCACTAGAAAGTGAAACTAATTCTCTCACGTGCTATAACACCGCTGTGCTATGTCCAGTCATCATCATTATCTACGCTGCCAGCTAAATCAAGATGCAGAACCCACAGAACAGCACTCTGACAGTTAACCCTCAATGCTCCTATAAAGAGGAAGACACCTTGCCAAGAAGTAGATCTAGGTGCACAACATTGTCTAGAGCGTCCAGTCAAACAAATCTAACTTCGGTTAGCGCCGATGCAACAAGATTTAAACGCCATAGTTCTAGACACTCAAGCACCACCAGCCTGTCATCCGCTAGCGCCATAGCAACTAAGGCAAGAGCGAAAGCAGAGGCAGCTTGTGCAATGGCGTCCTTTGCAAAGCAGGAAGCTGAATTGATGAAAGAACAAGCTGAAGCACTTAGAAGAAAAGCTGAAGTGCAAGCATCTTTACACTTACTGCAACAGCAGAAAAACGCTGCAGCAGCCTTAGCCGAGGCAGAAGTTCTCACAAGGGCTGCCGAAGCTCAGTTCGCTGACATAGAAACCCAGATGTCACCCCTCAGCGCAAGCCAACGTACCCGTGAGTACATACAGTCACAAGCAACCATGTACACTGACCAGCAGTTCAATTATGCACCAAGACCATCATTGACTCCACCATCAATAAGCAACTTTGATACTATGCAACACTGCAAGACTGAATTAGAACCTCAGGGTAGGAAGTCAAGTGGATTCATGCTCAGAGACCAATCTGCCAACCTGACAGGAGTGCAAACGGATGCTGATGTACTCCCTCCTCAAGCAAATACAAGTCTGGATTATAGCAGAAAGACTTACAACAGAGGAGAACAAAGCAGACTTAGTCAAGTACCTCATCAGCCTTACCAGCCGCAGCCATACCCTGAGTTTACACCCAGGAAGTATTCACCAGATGCAGCAAGAGCTAAAGAGGTAGCAAGATTCCTGATGCGCCGTGAGATAGTGAGCGCTGGTCTCATGAAATTCGACGACCGTCCAGAAAACTACTGGGCCTGGAAGTCATCTTTCCTAAGCGGTACCCAAGACTTAGATCTAACAGACAGAGAAAAGCTTGATCTGCTCGTCAAATGACTAGGACCAGAGTCCACTGAGCAAGCCCAAAGAATCAGATCAGTACATGTTCATGACGCAGCAGCAGGACTTGCAATGGTGTGGAGGAGACTAGAACACTGCTATGGGTCACCTGAAGTGATTGAAGATGCTCTTCTGAAGAAGATAGAAAACTATCCAAGAATGACAAAGACAATCAAAAGCTGAGAGGGTTTGGGGACCTACTCTTAGAAATAGAAGCCGCTAAGTCTAGTGGATATCTGCCAGGTCTCTCATACTTAGATACAGCACGTGGAGTTGATCCCATAATTGAGAAACTTCCTTTTAACTTGCAAGAAAGGTGGGTCACTCAAGCATCAAGATACAAGAAAGAACATCGAGTCGCATTTCCACCATTTGCCTTCCTTGCTGAATTCATCGTAGACCAAGCTGAAACACGCATTGATCCAAGCTTTGCTTTCCTGAACAAGAGAACTGCAAGCTCCCCAAAGGTAGAGCAAAAACATCCAACGCCTTACAAAGAACGCAGAGCAACAGTTTCTGTACGGAAGACAGAAGTCTCGCCTGAGTCTGCAGTCAATCAGGAAGACAGCGCAAGTAAGAAAGTTGAGGAGCCAGACAAAATATGTCTAATCCACAACAAGCCTCATCCACTAAGAAAATGTCGCAGTTTCAGAAGTAAGACATTAGAAGAGCGCAAAGCTTATCTTATAGACAATCACATTTGTTTCAGATGTTGCACTTCAATTCAGCATCTTGCAAAAGACTGTACAAAAACAATAAAATGCACAGAGTGCAACAGTGACAAACACCTGTCAGCACTGCACCCAGGACCACCACCATGGAAAAAAGAAGTTCCGGCAACTCAAGAAGATCATGGTGGGGAGCAAGGCGAGAGTACAACGCCAGCAGTAACCTCAAAGTGTACTGAGATCTGTACAGAGCAGGGCCGCCCCAGATCATGTTCCAAAATATGCTTAGTCAAGGTGTATCCTGCAGGCTTCAGAGAAAAAGCAATCAAGATGTACACAGTCTTGGATGAACAGAGTAACAGATCTCTGGCAAAAACAGAGTTCTTTGACCTCTTCGGTGACAAAGGAAGTCCAACTCCATACACCCTGAAGACTTGTTCTGGAGTTGTAGAGACAACAGGGAGAAGAGCAAACAACTACATCATTGAGTCATTAGATGGAAAGACAAAGGTGACTCTTCCTACCCTCATAGAATGTGATGAGATACCAGACGACAGGTCAGAGATCCCCACACCTGAAGTTGCTCGTCATCACCCCCATCTGGTGCGAATAGCAGACCAGATACCAGCACTAGATCCAGATGCTGCAATCATCCTTCTACTTGGGAGAGATATCCTCAAAGTGCACAAAGTCAGAGAACAGTACAATGGGCCCCACAATGCACCATTTGCACAGCGCCTTGATCTCGGATGGGTCATCGTTGGAGAAGTATGTCTAGACGGACTCCACAAACCAGAAAAGGTAAATGTCTACAGAACACATCTGTTACAGAATGGTCGTACATCTTGTCTTTGCCCATGTACCAACAGTCTACACATTAAAGAGAAACTTGTAAACCCAACACATCATCGGAGTATCCAGAGGTGCATGGAAGATTTAGCCTCAACTGGAAATACAGATGAACTGGGCTGTAAGGTGTTTGAAAGAACACGAGATGATGACAAGCTAGCACCCTCGGTGGAAGATACTCTCTTCCTTGAGATTATGGACAGAGAAGTCTTTAGAGACAAATCAGGCAGCTGGGTAGCCCCTCTACCCTTCCGGTCACCACGCCATCGCCTTCCTGACAACAAAGTACAAGCAGAGAAACGCTTCACCTCGTTACAGCACATGCTACAAAGAAAGCCAAATATGAAGAAACACTTCCAAGCCTTCATGCAGAAGATCTTTGATAACAATCAAGCTGAAAGGGCATCACCACTACAAGAGAACCAAGAACACTGGTACTTACCAATATTTGGGGTGTACCATCCTCAGAAACCAGGCCAGATATGCGTAGTATTTGACTCTAGTGCGAAGCACCAAGGCATCTCACTAAATTTTGTCCTTCTCAGCAGACCTGACCTGAACAACACACTCCTTGGAGTACTCATCAGGTTCAGAAAAGAACTCATAGCAGTGACAGCAGACGTACAACAGATGTTTTACTGTTTCCTTGTTCGTGAAGATCACAGAGACTACTTAAGGTTCCTGTGGTATTCAGACAATGACTTTAACAAAGAAATCACAGAGTACAGGATGAAGGTACATGTGTTTGGAAACAGCCCTTCTCCAGCTGTAGCTATCTACAACCTGAGACGAGCAGCACAGCAAGGTGAAAGACATGGTCAAGAAGCCACACAGTTCGTCATGAAGAACTTCTACGTAGATGATGGACTTGCTTCTTTCTCCAGCAACGAAGAAGCTATCAATATCCTGAAAAGTACAAGAGAAATGTTGGCAGAATCCAACATAAGACTGAACAAGGTAGCTTCCAACAGCAACAGAGTCATGGAAGACCGTGCTAAAGACCTCAAAGACTTGGATCTAGGAACAGAATCACCACCCTTGCAAAGAAGTCTTGGGATTAGTTGGGACCTGAAGACTGACAGTTTCACCTTCAGAGTCTCCAGAGAAGAGAAGCCATTCACAAAAAAAGGTGTCCTATCTACAGTCAACAGTCTTTACGACCCCCTGGGGTTCGTAGCACCCATCATCATGCAAGGTAAAGCTCTTTTAAGACAGATCACTACTGAGCAAGAACAAAGTGACTGGGACGTACCTCTACCTGAAGAGAAGGAAATTCAGTGGAAGTTGTGGAAAGACTCATTGTTAGAGCTTGAACAACTCAACATCCCTAGACCATACGTATCTGTTTCCTTGTCTGCTACAAAGAGAAGAGAAATATGCATATTCTCTGTCGCCTACCTTAGGGTAATAGACACTGAGGGACAAAGCCATGTCGGGTTCCTCATGGGAAAATCTAAGCTGGCTCCCAGACCGGCTCACACTGTCCCACGTCTAGAACTTTGTGCTGCTGTCTTAGCTGTAGAGATGGCAGACATGATTACAACAGAACTGGACATCGAGATCCATGCAATTAACTTTTATACAGACAGCAAGATTGTGTTAGGATATATTCACAATGCTTCAAGAAGATTTTATACATACGTGGCCAACAGAGTGACACGTATCAGAAAGTCTACAATTCCAGAACAGTGGCATTACATCAGCACAGACAAGAACCCAGCTGATCATGGGACGAGACTAGTGCCAGCCGCTGCGCTCAAGCAAAATAACTGGTTTGTAGGTCCATCTTTTCTTCGTAAACCAGAAACCAAAGAAACTACTCAGGTAGAGACCTTTCAGCTCGTAGAACCAGATCAAGACAAAGAGGTAAGACCTCAAGTGACAGTTTGAAGGACTTTAGTTACAAGAGACAGTCTGGGCGCCCATAGATTTGAAAGGTTTTCCAGCTGGAAGTCGCTGACCCGTGCAATCGGAAAACTTATCTGTCTAGCCAGATCCTCCTGCAGAGCTACCAATACTGATCAGCATAGCAATGACCATCTTGAACAAGCCAAGGTCACGATCATCAGATGCATCCAGCAGGAAGTCTTTAAAGAAGAAATCCAAAGCCTTATGAAAAAGGAAGAGATTTCTCGACACAATTCGCTAAAGAAGTTGAACCCTATCCTCGACGAAGATGGAATGTTAAGAATTGGAGGTCGCTTGTCGGCAGCAGATACAACTATCCAAGAGAGACATCCCTTCATCATACCCAAAAATCATCACATCGCTCTTCTTCTGGTGAGACATTATCACGAGCAAGTCGCACATCAAGGTCGACACTTCACTGAAGGAGCGGTACGGTCAGCAGGGTTGTGGATCATAGGAGGTAAGAGACTAGTCTCCAGTGTGATCAGCAAATGTGTGACCTGCGAGAAGATTAGAGGGAAACTTGAAGTTCAGAAGATGTCAAACTTACCTGCGGACAGACTTTCTTCAGATCCTCCATTCACTCACGTAGGTCTAGACGTTTTTGGCCCTTGGAACATCTCTTCTCGCAAGACCAGAGGAGGCAGTGCCGAGAGTAAACGTTGGGCTGTTCTGTTCTCCTGCCTGAGTACCAGAGCAGTTCACATTGAAGTGATTGAATCTTTATCCACTTCAAGTTTCATCAATGCCTTGAGAAGATTCTTCTCTATCCGAGGACCAGCAAAATTGATTCGTTCAGACCGTGGCACAAACTTTATTGGGGCTTGCAAAGAGTTGAAGATCATTTCTACAGACTCTGAAACAGGTTCCTATCTTCAAAACCAAGGATGCACTTGGACTTTTAATCCTCCTCACGCATCGCATATGGGAGGAGCCTGGGAGAGGATGATAGGAGTAGCTCGTCGCATTCTGGATGCCATGCTCCTGAAGGTTGGGTCTACTCGCCTCACACATGAAGCTTTGACTACGCTAATGGCTGAAGTCATGGCCATTATGAACGCCAGACCTTTGGTTCCAGTGTCCACAGATCCGGAGATGCCGGCAGTCTTGACACCTGCAATGCTGTTGACTCAGAAGATGGAACCAGTGACAGCTCCCACAGGAGACTTTGACCTCAAGGACTTGTACGCCAAGCAATGGAAACAAGTTCAAAGTCTTGCGGACATTTTCTGGAAGAGGTGGAGACAGGAATACCTGGTGACACTCCAGCCACGCAAGAAATGGCAAGATGACAAGCCCAATTTACAAGTTGGAGACGTTGTTTTACTGAAAGACTCTCAGGCCCACAGGAACGAGTGGCCTATTGGACTCATTGTGGGGACTGATCCTAGTAGTGATGCTAGAGTTAGAAAGGTTGAAGTTAGGATTGTTAGACAGGGCATTCCCAAAGTGTATGCAAGGCCAATTTCTGAAGTAGTTTTACTCCTTTCCAAGGGTTAGTGGCATAACAAAAAAGTATGCCAGGTGGGGAGTGTGCTGCCTTCGCAATGTATTTTACATGCTTGGCACTCAGCAGGGTCTGTTCCTTTAAGACCCTCCATTTTCTTGAAGCCTATAGGCGGGCCTTCTCTCTAAAGTCTAGGGCTAGCCCCGGCACGTCTCATTCATTCCAGCTCCAGCTACCACAGTGACCAGATCCACAGGACTTCTTAAAGCTAATACAGACTGCAAATCTGATAAATGCCAAAGCCTGTGAGTAAGGAATTGTTAGTTATCTTGTGTAGAGAGATGCTAGGCATTTGTAGATAGATAATGTGTGTTTTCAGTGTGTAGTAAGTGAGCACATGTTAGACCCTATCTATGTATTAGCTATGCATAATGTAAGGCACTTGAATAGCCATGCTTATATTTGTCTTTCATATGTTTGTTTTACAGTTTTACCGTGTGTTCATTATATCTCAGTAAAGATTACATCAGTTAAGCAAACCAGCGTGTCTTTCCTTAAGATTCGGTATAAACTTGATGTGAAGCTGTGTCCACGAGACAGCGGAGACATTATAACTACTGTTACACCAAATATGACTTGCACTAGTGTTACACAGAGCCCTGTATGCCCCAAAACTCCCAAGTGTTTTGTAAACTGACTGATTTTATTTCACAGCCAAAAAAGTTTTCTTTTTTTCAAATTTACACTACTGTTACCCCAAGTATGACTTGCACTAGTGTGACACAGAGCCCTGCAGGCCCAAAAACTCCCAAGTGTGAAGTGAACTGACTATTTTATTTCACAGCCAAAAAAGGTTTATTTTTTGTCAAATTTACACTACTGTTACACCAAATATGATTTGCACTAGTGTGACACAGAGCCCGGCAGGCCCCAAAACTCCAAAGTGTGAAGTGAACTGACTGATTTTATTTCACAGCCAAAAAAGGTTTTTTTTTTTCAAATTTACACTATTGTTACACCAAATATGATTTGCACTAGTGTGACAATGAGCCCTGCAGGCCCAAAAACTCCCAAGTGTGAAGTGAACTGACTGATTTTATTTCACAGCCAAAAAAGTTTTTTTTTTCAAATTTACACTACTGTTACACCAAATATGACTTGCACTAGTGTGACACAGAGCCCTGCAGGCCCAAAAACTCCCAAGAGTTTTGTAAACTGACTGATTTCATTTCACAGCCAAAAAAGTTTTTTTTTTTCAAATTTACACTACTGTTACAACAAATATGATTTGCACTAGTGTTATAATGAGCCCTGCAGGCCCAAAAACTCCCAAGTGTGAAGTGAACTGACTGATTTTATTTCACAGCCAAAAAGGTATTTTTTGTCAAATTTACACTACTGTTACACCAAATATGACGTGCACTAGTGTGACACAGAGCCCTTCAGGCCCAAAAACTCCCCAGTGTTTTGTAAACTGACTGATCTTATTTCACAGCCAAAAATGTTTTTTTTTATTTTTTTTTTTTATTTACACTACTGCTACACCATATATGAGTAGCACTGATGTAACACTGTTTCCTTGCAGGCCCTGAAACGCACTTGTGTGATGGAAACTGACTGTTATTATTTCACAGTCAAAAAAGTGTTTTTGGAAAAAAAAATGCAGACTGATGTTTGAGCCCTAAAAAGGGCTTTTTTGGGTGCTGTCCTTACAGCAGAGATCAGATGAGTCCTTCAGTACTTTTGTGAACACTGAATATTGTAGTTGCTTGAAAGAAAAAAAGTTTTCTACCAGAGTTCCCCTTTTAACCAGTGGTTCCCAACCAGGGTGCCTACAGCTGTTGCAAAACACACGTGTGAAAGAGACTCACTGCTATATTACTGCTATATTACTGCTATTGTGACAGCAGATATGAGTAGTGCCACTGGGCAAGTGGGCACAATATACTTTGTGAGCGAACCTGCCACACACGCTGCCAGGCAGGAAAATGCTATTAGAGTACACAGGGGGGGGGGGGGGGGAATAAAAAATGCAGACAAATTTTGAGCCCTAAAAGGGGCTTTTTTGGGTGCTGTCCTTAAAGCAGAGATCAGATGAGTCCTTCCGGACTTTTGTGGACACTGAATACTGTAGTTGCTTGAAAGAAAAAAAGTTTTCCACCAGAGTACCCCTTTTAACCAGTGGTTCCCAACCAGGGTGCCTCCAGCTGTTGCAAAACACACGTGTGAAAGAAACTGACTGCTATACTACTGCTATATTGCAAGCTATTGTGACAGCAGATATGAGTGGTGCCACTGGGCAAGTGGGCACAATATACCCTGTGAGCCTGCCAATCACGCTGCGAGGCAGGCAAATGCTATTAGAGTACACAGGGGGAAAACAAAAAAAATGCAGACTGATGTTTGAGCCCTAAAAAGAGCTTTTTTGGGTGCTTTCCTTACAGCAGAGATTAGATTAGTGCTTCAGGAGTGTAGTGGACCCTGAATAAACCACCTAGCTATCGCTTTCCCTATTAAATCAAGAGCAGGTTCACTATCCCTCCTCTCTTTAACCATGCAGCTTCAGAATGAAGCTAAAATGGAGTCCGTGCAGGAGGTGGGAAGGTCTGGAAGGGAGGGTCTGCTGCTGATTGGCTGTAATGTGTCTGCTGACTGTGACACACAGGGTCAAAGTTTACTGCAATGATGAAGGGGTTCCTGGAGTCGGCAGCAGTAACAGTCAATCAGTGCGGGCTGTTGGTGAGAAAATCGGCTACTCGGCGGTGTGGCAGTTTTTCATAAGGCATCTGGAGGATGTTAACCTGGCCACATGCAAGATGTGTCTGCAGAACATGAAGCATGGCCAGGGTCCCAATGTTGGCACCATGGCCCTGCATCAACATATGCAGTCACCCAGCGGCCTGGGAGAACTGTGGCTCTGATGTGTTGGTCCAGCGTGCTGCATCACCCAATGGCACGCCGATCCCTGTTTCAACAAGCTCCACCCCCTCAGCCAAAGGGAGCTGTGTGTCATATCCATCTTCTGTCGCTGCAGATGCTCCTGCTCCTCCTACTTCGAGTCAGTCATTCTGCCAGAAATCCATCGGTGAAGCCATATCCAAGAGACAACAGTATGCGGCCACTCATCCATTCAGAAGCTGAATGTGCTCCTGTCCAAGTTGCTGGTGCTGCAGTCCCTCCCTTTTCAAGTGGTGGACTCTGCAACTTTCAGATGGCTGTGCTGAGCCGAGGTGGAGAGTCCCAAGCCGTCATTTCTTTGCAGCCCTGCACAATTTTGTGAAACAGAAAGTGGGACAGTCCTTGAGCCTATCGGTGTGTACCGAAGTGCACGGCAGCGCCGACGTGTGGAGCTGTAGCTACAGTCAGGGACAATACATGTCCTTTACAGCTCACTGGGTGAATGTGATTCCTTCACAACACCAACTTGGACAGGTCAACGCTGCTTCTGCCTCCACTCTCTGAGGCCGTTGGTCCTGTGACAGTGTGAGACTCCTTCTCCTCATTCTCCACCATGTCCTCAGCCTCGACTGCATGGACAAGTCTGAGTGTCCCTCCAGCATTCCATGTGTGCAGGGCACGGTGGTGCCACACTGTTCTTCACATGGTTTGCCTTGGCGAACGGAGGCACATAGGGGAGAAACTGCTAAAAGTCATTCATAAAGAAATTGAATCATGGCTTACTCCATGAAAGCTTGAAATAAGATTCATGGTGACGGGAAGAACATCTTGTCTGCGCTGCTACAAGAAAGCCTGAGCCATGCGTCCTTCATGTCACACATGTTCAATCTGGTTGTCAAGCGGTTCCTGAAGTGTTCCCCCCATCTGCAAGACATCCTGACAATGTTCCCCGCATCTGCAAGAAACTTTGCATGCTCTTTAGCCACTCATACACTACAAAGCACACCCTCTGCAGGGTCAGAACGGCATCCCCCAACCTAGTCTGATTTGTGACGTTTTCACACATTGGAATTCCACCCTCCATATGTTGGACTGACTAAACATCCCCCAACATAGTTTGATTTGTGACGTTTCCACAAATTGGAATTCCACCCTCAATATGTTGGACTGACTAAACAAACAGAGAACAGCCATCACCGATTTCTTGATGATCCAAGCGGATAGGGGGACTCCCCTGTGTAACTGCAATGTCAACCAGTGGCAGCTCATGCGTGATACCTGTCGTTTGCTCAGGCCCTTTGAGGAAGCCACATTATTAGTCAGTCACCAGGATTACGGGATGAACAACGTCATCCCACTACTTCATCTACTACAACACGTGTTGGGAACAATGGCTGGTCAGGGCACTGGAGACGTGGCGCCTACATCTCACGGCCACATGAGCCCTGTGGGGGCTGAACTGGAGGAGGAGGAGGGACAGAGTGGAGCACAGTTTAGGTTTTGCGAGATGGGCAGTTTTTCTAGTCATCTGACAGGAAAGGAATAGTGACCACCGAATTGTCACCATTTGGCAGCAGGATGACTTCTGACTCTCCACTTTATTGTTCCTCGCTATCGGCACAATATGAGGGCCTTTTTTTTACCCACTGAGAGGGAGGACAAACTGACCTACTACAGAGACATCCTACGTAGTCAGTTGGCCGATGCCTAGCTGCACCATCGTCCATCCTCTTGCAGGTCTGACTCGGGGGGCCCTCTGCGTTCACCTTCCACTGCAATCGCTGCTGGCGAGGGGTGTGGTAGCAATAGCAATACCGCCTTCATAAGCAGCAGCATAAGTCTACAGTCGCTAATGAGTAGCTTTCTTCACCCATATAGTGAAGCAACTCATCAGCAGCAGGAAGACCTGGAGCAGGACAAGAACCAGCAGGTGGTGGCATACCTTGATATGCCCATGCCAACACACCCTGAAGATCTGCTGGACTTCTGTCCTGCCCAGTCAGTAGTATGCCATCAGAGCGGGTGTTTAGTGCAGCGGGGGCCATAGTAACCTGAAGGAGAACTCGTCTGTCCACGAAAAATGTGGAGAGACTGACCTTTGTGAAAATGAATCAGGCATGGATCAGCCAGGATTTCCACCCACCAATGCCTGATGCATCAGAGTAAATTGACCATGGTGCCACACCAACACTTCACAAATATGGATAGTGCTAAACATATTTAAGGTGCTGCTCCCCAGTTACAGACATTCCTCCGCATCAGACCACAAGTATTGAGGATATGCATTACGTAAAACTTAATTTATAATAATATTCTTAGGATAAAATATATGTACCCTAAATTTTTTTGAAATTAAACAAAAGGAAAGGTGTTCAAAAAACACCATGTGCGACCTACACTACCAAGTATTGATGTGATGTGAAGACCTCTAAAGGGTGTAAGGGAACCACGTAAGGTCCATTGTAACCAGTGGGGATAAAAACTTCCACTGTAAGGCCCTACTCTCACAGCATTAATTCCCTTCTTGGTTGGCCCCACACAGGAACCTCTCCCTATTTCCCCCTGCAAACACT
This sequence comes from Hyla sarda, assembly GCF_029499605.1. NCBI lineage: Eukaryota > Metazoa > Chordata > Amphibia > Anura > Hylidae > Hyla > Hyla sarda. The sequence goes on from NC_079193.1 coordinate 288,475,032, forward strand.
GCCATTTCCCAGGGTTTTTAGGTAGAAATAGCGAGATTTTCCTGTGTGGGGCAATCCTTTTTAGGTTGAGTAACAGTTGCCAAGAAGGGAATTAATAGGGTGAGAGTGGGGCCTCACAGGGAAAGTTTTTACCCCCACCTTCTACAATGGACAATAATTTGTTCCCTTTCACCTTTTCGAGGAAAGTGTTACTCATATTAAAAAGGTAAGCCAAACAATAGGGCCAATATAACCAAACAAATGAATGGGTTGGTTTGGTGTGTTTAACATAAATAGAAAACCTATCACAGAACACCAAACACAGTACTGATATATTGAATAAGACAAATCTTTTTTAAATTCACAATTGTTTAAAAAAAAAAAAAATCGTCTTAATTTGTATTAAAAAGGGGGGCCCCACACAGGAAACAATCCCTATTTCCTCCTAAAAACCCTGGGAAATGGCAGTGTTTGTAGGTTGAAATAGGCAGAGGTTCCTGTGTGGGGCCTCCCTTTTTAGGGCGAGTAACACTTGCCAAGAAGAGAATTAATAATGCGAGAGTAGGGCCTTACAGGGAAAGTTTTTACCATACATTGTTCCCTTCCCCCTTTTAGAGGTCTTTGCATCACATCAATACTTGGTGGTGTAGGTGGTACATGGTGTTTTTTGCACACCTTTACTTTTGTTTGATTTAAAAAAACAAAGTGGGTCCATATATTTTATCCTAAGCATATTATTAAAAGTTAAATTTTACGTAATGCACATCCTCAATACTAACTTGTGCACACTAACACTTTTAAAAAAGAGACCGTTTTCTTCTGCCTACCTGCCTCAGCTATTATTCTGATCCCGCCGCCCGCCTGATGCCACACATCTTATGCCGATTCCTCCTTTTTTCACCCACCTTCATCACCGGGAACTGGTATTGCCCCCCACCTCACCACTCTGTCACCGGGTTACTTTCAGGACTGCTGATGCTGCTGCTGGCCCCTCCAGGCTGTCTCATTCTGCCACCATATGTTCTCCTCATGCTGATACCACCTCCAGGCTGTCTCATTCTGCCACCATATGTTCTCCTCGTGCTGATACCACCTCCAGGCTTTCTCATTCTGCCACCATATGATCTCCTCATGCTGCTTACACCTCCAGGCTGTGTCATTCTGCCACTATGTGGTCTCCTCATGCTTCCTCCACCTCCAAGCTGTGTCATTCAGCCACTATATGATCTCATATGCTGCCACCAACTCCAGGCTGTGTCATTAAGCCACTATATGATCTCCTCATGCTGCCGCCAACTCCAGGCTGTCATTCAGCCACTATATGCTGCTGACAACTCCAGGCTGTGTCATTCAGCCACTATGGGGTCTCCTCATGCTACCGCTAACTCCAGGCTGTGTCATTCAGCCACTATATGTTCTCCTCATGCTGCCGCCACCTCCACACTGTGTCACTCTGGCACTGTATGGTCTCCTCATGCTGCCGCTACCTCCACACTGTGTCATTCAGCCACTATATAGTCTCCTCATGCTGCTGCCACCTCCACGCTGTGTCATTTAGCCACTATATGGTCTCCTCATATAGTGGAATTCTACTAGCTGTCATCTTTGAGAAATTACCACAAGAATCCAATGAAACAGGTTGGATGATAACAATGAACCATAACTGATTAGATTAAACATTCACAGTTCCACAGTGAGTAAGACAGTCTGGGGGGCGGGGGCGCTGAGAGACAGGTGCTGGAATATGTGGTAGCTCACCTTTTGGCAGACCGCCAGCTTGATGCTCACCAGCATGGGTCCTCAAAAAATGATTTAAAAAAATTTAAATAAATAAATAAAAATAACATTAAAAAATCTCTTTAATCATGATGCCATATGGTCACCCTGCTGCCACATCCAGTGATTCTAATAGCGATGCCTGCAATCTGCATATCATACTGAACATCAGTATTATTTCACTAACACAGCACACTCCCTAAGAGTGTTACCACAAGACAAAGTTTTCTTCACCCCTATTTAGGCTCTCTGTAGCCCAGAAATAGCCGTTTTTAATAGTGATCCACCGCAAATGAATTTGGACCAAACCAAATTTTTTCGGAAAATTCTGCGAATCTGTCGAATCAAATTTTTCAAAAATTCGCTCATCTCTATCCAAGACCAAAGAGCTGTCGAAGGACACCGGAAACAAAATTGTAGACCTGCTCCAGGCTAGGAAGACTGAATCTGCAATAGGCAAGCAGCTTGGTGTGAAGAAATCAACTGTGGGAGCAATTAATAGAAAGTGGAAGACATACAAGACCACTGATAATCTCCCTCGATCTGGAGCTCCACAGAAGATCTCACCCAGGAGGTGTCAAAATGATCACAAGAATGGTGAGCAAAAGTTCCAGAACCACACGGGAGGACCTAGTGAATGACCTGAAGAGAATGGGACCAAAATAACAAAGGCTACTACTACCAGTAACAAACTATGCCGCCAGGAACTCAAATCATGCAGTGCCAGACGTGTCCCCCTGCTTAAGCCAGTACATGTCCGGTCCTGTCTGAATTTTGCTAGAGAGCAATTGCATGATCCAGAAGAGGATTGGAAGAATGTCATATGGTCAGATTAAACCAAAGTAGACTTTTTTGGTAAAAACTCAACTTGTGTTTTGAGGAAAAAGAATTGCATCCAAAGAACAACATACCTACTGTGAAGCATGGGGTGGAAACATCATGCTTTGGGGTTGTTTTTCTGCTAAGGGACCAGAACGACTCATCCATGGAAAGGAAAGAATGAATGGGCCCATGTATTGTGAGATATTCCATCAGCAAGGGCATTGAAGATGAAATGTGGTTGGGTTTTTCAGCATGACATTGATTCCAAACACACCGCCAGGGCAACGAAGGTGTGGCTATGTAAGAAGCATTTCAAGGTCCTGGAGTGGCCTAGCCAGTCTCCAGATCTCAAACCAATAGTAAGCCTTTGGAGGGAGTTGAAAGTCTGTGTTGCACAGTGACAGCCCCAAAATATCACTTCTCTAGAGGACATCTGCCTGGTGAAATATACCAAAATACCAGTAACAGTGTGTGAAAAGCTTGTGAAGACTTACAGAAAAAAGTAGTTGCCAACAAAGGGTATATAACAAATTATTGAGATGAACTTTTGTTATTGACCAAATACTTATTTTCCACCATAATTTGCAAATAAATTCTTTAGAAATGAGACAATGTGATTTTATAGATTTTTTTTTCTCATTATGTCTCTCATAGTTGAGGTATACCTATGAAGAAAATTACAGCCCTTTCTCATGATTTTAAGTGGGAGAACTTGCACAACTGGTGGCTGACTAAATACTTTTTTGCCCCACCCTTAACTGTCAGAACTATCAAAATATAACATTAAATGGGCCCTCTCATTAAGACAAAATTTTGCTATTGCACTCCTTATGGTAAATAAAAAAATCTTTCTAATGTACTTCATTGAAAAAAATTGTTTTTCATGTTTTATTTGTGTTTAAAAAAAAAAAAAAAAAAGCTGCCACTAGATGTCTCCCTACTTGTTCGGAGCACATTTCTCCCTATCTTTTGCAAAGACTTTGGACTCCTGCTGGCCTGGCAAAAGTCCAAAATCAGGAAATGCAGTCTGGAGGGCTGAGGGGTGTGTGTGCAGCCTTAGCCAATCATAGCTCATCTCACACACTGAACTGCTCTGTGCTCTGTGTGGCAGAGTAAGGGAGGAAGTTCTCCTCTGTTTCAGATGATGTCACGCCTGCTGGGGAACATCCCTTCCCATTCTGTGAATCTGACTGAGACTGAGCAGAAAATACAGAGTAATATCAAGGTAGAAAACTAAAAAATATTAAAAAAAATATAGGCAGGAGGTGGTTTATCATGATGGGGGCAGTGAACTGGGAAGAATATAAAATTTAACAAGTTCATGAGTGGTACTCTTTAAAGGGGTACTCTGCCCCTAGACATCTTATCCCATATCAAAAGGATAGGCAGGACCTCCGCGATCTCTCCTGTAGAATCGCCTGTCATCTGGTACATGGAGCGAACTTCACTCTGTGCCTGATGACTTGCGATGCAGGGGCCGGAATCTCGAGACATCACGGCCCCACCCCCTCGTGATATTATACCCCACCCCCTGAATGCAAGTCTGTAGGAGGGGGCTTGGCAACCATGATGCCTCTCCCATAGACTTGCATTGAGGGGATGGGGCATGACGTCAAGAGGGGCGTGGTCATGACATTATGAGCCTCCTGCCCCTGCATTGCCAGTCATCAGGCACAAAGCGAAGTTCCCTCTGTGCACCAGATGACAGGGGGTGCTGCAGGAGAGATCACGGCGGGACCCCCACAATCAGACATCTTATCCCCTATCCTTTGAATAGGGGATAAGATGTCTAGGGGCGGAGTACCCCTTTAATGATCCCGTACAGTGAACAGTGTAAACAGTCCAGAATTGTTGCTACTTGGTCATAATGCATTCCAAAAAAAATTATTAAGAAGTGGTTAAAAGGTCACATAGCCTTAAAGGGTTACCAATAAAAAACACAGATCACAGTGCAAAAAAATTAGCTCTCATGCAACCCCTATAAAAACATTTATTTTGTTGAAAAAAAGATAAACTTTTTTTAAAAGCAGTATAATAATAGACAAGCTTGTAAAAATATATATCATTTTAATAGAATTGACGCACAGAATAAAGAGAACTTGTCAGAGTTACCGCAAAAATTAAACCCTCCAAAAGTTGCAAAATTAAGTTTTTCTTTACAATTTCTCCACACAAATATTTTTTGATTGTGTTATACATTTTATGGTAAAATGAGTGATGTAAATACAAAGTACAATTTGCCGCACAAAAAAACAAGCCCTCATTTGGGTCTGTGGATGGAAAAATAAAAGAGTTATGGCTCTTAGGGTGTATTTACACGTACAATTACAATTTAAAGCTGCTGATTTAAAGCTGTGTTCATTCATTTAGTTTACATTGAACTCTGCAGCATTAAATCCTGTGCATCATATATGCACACGATACTGTACATGTGAATACACCAATAGAAGGCAAAGAGGAAAAACGAAAATGCAAAAATAAAATTGTACGTGTCCTTAACCCCTTAAGGACGCAGCCCTTTTTCACCTTAAGGACTGAGCCCTTTTTCGCCATTCTGACCACTGTCGCTTTACGCATTAATAACTCTAAAATGCTTTTACCGAATTTTCTGCTTCTGAGAACGTTTTTTCGTTACATATTCTACTTTATTTTGGTGGTAAATTTTCGTCATTACTTGCATCCTTTTTTTTATGAAAAATCCCCAAATTTCATGAAAATTTTGAAAATTTTGCATTTTTCTAACTTTGAAGCTCTCTGCTTGCAAGGAAAATGGATATTCCAAATAATTTTATTTTTATTCACAAATACAATATGTCCACTTTATGTTGGCATCATAAAATGGACATATTTTTACTTTTTGAAAAAATTAGAGGGCTTCAAAGTAGAGCAGCAATTTTCAAAAATGTCATGAAAATTGCGAAATCTGAAGGGACAGATGTTACAGAACTACAACTCCCAGCAGCCAAAGGCTGTCTAGGCATGCTGAGAGTTGTAGTTTGGCAACAACTGGAGGGCTACCGTTTGGGCACCACTGTAACAGTGGTCTCCAAACTGTGACCCTCCAGATGTTGCAAAACTACAAGTCCCAGCATGCCCAGACAGCCTTTGGTTTTCTGGGCATGCTGGGAGTTGCAGTTTGGCACCCACTAGGATGGGCAGCAGTAAATATCGCTTACTGCCCCCCCCCCCACCGTCGTTTCCCTACCTGCGCCTGTCACCAGCGACGATCTGTGGTCCCCAGGCTATCTTCTTCTCAGGTCTCCATCTTCTCCCCCCCGTTCTGCTTGAAATCTAGGGATGGGCAGAATGGGGGGTTGCCATGGCAACCCACTGTCCTGCGCTGCCATTGGTCAGAAACAGTTCTGAACAATGGCAGGGGATAGGAGGAGATCGCAGCACTGCAACCTCGCTCCTATCCCTCAGGATGATCGGGGCTGTCACAGCTCCGATCATCCCTATTTTCCAGGTGATCGGGTCACCAGAGACCCGATCAGCCCGGAATAGCAGAAAATTGCATGCGTCCTGAAGAGGTTAAAAGAAAACTGACACCCACACTAAACCCCACTTACATGAATCAGTCCAGTAGGTTTAAAGTTATGCCCTCTGTTGTTCGATTGCTAAAGCCCTTCTGTGCGCAATGGAGGAGAGAATCCAACTTGCCGAGCTCCCCTTTGTCCTCAATATGCTGCCCAATGCCTGGCCCTCATATGAATAAGCAATTTTCTTCCATCTCAGGTCCTAGTGACGTGAGAGCCTGTGGTGTGTAAAATCCCTGCTCTTGCAGCAAAGTGCAGGTGCCATTCCCTCACTACATCTGGAAGAGTGGCGTCTGAGCTTTGCTACAATAGCAAAGCACTCACATGACCGCATGCTCTTACATCACTAGGATGTAAGAGTAATGAAAAACTGAATATTCATATCAGGAGCAGCATATTGCGGCATATAGAGAAGGTAGGAAAGCTCTACAAGCCGCCTCCCTGCCTCCATTGCACAGAGAAGACCTATAATAATAAAGCAATGGAGAGGCCTAACTTTGAAACTACTGGACTGATTCATGTAGGATACATATTGTTTTAATCCTGTTTACCTGCACTACAACCCAGTGTATTGGTTTAGAGTGGGTGAACTGACTGTCAGTTTCCCTTTAAGGTCAAAATGGGATGTGTCCTTAAAGGGGCACTCCCCCTCAATGAAAGTCTATGGGAAGGGGCGTGACGACTGTAGACTTGCATTGAGGGGACATTGAACGACTAAATGTTCCGGACGCTGGGGCAGCAGAGTACCCCTTTAAGGGATTAAAATAAGATGATAATATGAGTGTAAACATTTTCTCTCAATGAATAACTGTCCATACATTGACAACTCACAATGTTTCCTTCACATCATTATCTATAGGTATAGAAATTAACGCCATTTATATTTAGATAATTCACTCGTTTCCAAGGCAATACCACACTCTGCATTGTGTGTCCATTATACTGTTTGATCATAGCTTAGTTCTCCTGTATTATGACCCAGTGTATTAGTTTCAGTTGTTCTGCCAATCAAGTATGTGCCTTTAAGGCATAGTCATTTCATTAGTTACTAGATTTATATTGGAAAGCAATGGACACAATCAACAATTAAGCATACAGTATATAGAATTCATCTTTATGTAATTCCTATATAATATACAGTACATATGGGTATAGTGTATGAAATGTCATTCATAACTAACTTGTATTCAGATGCTGTATGTCTTCTATACCTACATTTTACTGTATATTCTAGAATACACAATCACAATAAAACAAGAATAGTGTAGTCTGTAGAGTTAGCCTTAAATGGGTACTCCCGTGGAAAACTTATTTTTTTTTTTTTTTTTTTAAATCAACTGCTGCCAGAAAGTTAAACAAATTTGCAAATTAGAACTGAAGAATAGCAGAAAATATCCAGCTCACCATGCAGTCGCTCTTTGCTCGGACTGGGCTATGACAGGCACACAATGCAATGTAGCAAGAAAGAAGGAGGTTGTCCAGCGAAGACTATTGCCAACATCTTCTTTATTGAATAAAAGCCAGCAAACAGGAAAAAGTGACGCGTTTCAGGTGTCCATTTGCACCCTTAGTCGTACGTCTAAGGGTGCAAATGGACACCTGAATTGCGGCACTTTTTCCTGTTTGCTGGCTTTAATTCAATAAAGAAGATTTTGGCAATATTCTTTGATGGACAACCTCCTTCTTTCTTGGAGATTTGTAAATTACTAAAAAATCTTAATCCTTCTTTTTTTTATTTCTCTTCTTTCACGACCACAGTGCTCTCTGCTGACCTCTGCTGTCCATTTTAGGAACTGTCCAGAGTAGCATATGTTTGCTATTGGGATTTTCTCCTGCTTTGGCCAGTTCCTAAAATGGACAGCAGAGGTCAGCAGAGAGCACTGTGGTCGTGAGAGAAGAGAAATCCAGTTGATTGGAAGAAAAAAAAAGTTTTCCATAGGAGTATATTAATGGGTTTTAGGAGTTAACAAAAATGTACCCAGTAATTGTGTGAATGTTCACTAGGTGATGCCACCATAAGTCTTTTTTATTTTCATTATCCTGCACAGCTCTTTTTAGCACCTTTGTTTTTATGCAGCCAGGGCTTATTCTGGCAGATTACTTGATAAGTACCAAAGTTCCCATGATTTCTCTTCCCTCTTACTTTTAGAAAATCTTGTGTATTTACTATTGATTTTGTGCTGTTTGACCACATAGGGACCCAGGGCGTACAGGTACGCCTTCGGTCCCTGGTACTTAAGGACCCGGGGTGTACCTGTACGCCCGTGGAAATTTCGGCCCCCGCCGCACATCGGGCAGGGACCGTACCGGGGTGACTGCTGATATCGATCAGCAGGCAACCCGCGCAAATGCCCAGGGGAGTCATCAGACCCCCATGTCGGCGATCGCCCCAAATCACAAGTGAATTCCCACTTGCGATTTGCTGCAATTCCAGTGATGCGGGTCACCTGGAGATACATGGTGATTGGGGTTGTAGGATACACCCCCTATCACCCACTGTATCTATGGGGAGGTGGTGATTTCGTCACCCCCCCCCCCCCCCCCAGTATTGCTGCTATTGGCCAATTCAGTTTAGTTCAGTCAGCGGTCAGAGCTGCAAGAAGGAGCACCTCAGGAGAGAAGATGCCCCTTAGAGCAGGGACAGATAACACAACAGAGAAAGATAGGAGTTAAAAACCTTTGCTTTTCTTGGCCTCAGCGATTTTTTTTTGACCCCATATAACGGTTATATAATACAGTCACTAGCACACACTACATACTCCCACCCCACACACACACACACACACATCCCATCCCGACGCTGCCCCACCCCCCCGCCACTGTGCAAAAAGGCGATGGCTCGCCGGGCATTTTCGGTAGCGGAGGCATACGCTTTTCTTGCCTCCAACTCCGAATCTGTCAGTGAGGATGAGGAAGATCCTACATTCCTGTGTTCTTCCTTGTCCTCCTCATCATCTAATACTGATGATAAGCACCCAGAAGGTGGCGGAGACACCGCCAGGCGAGGCCACGCACCCACAATGATAGTGGCCCAGTGGCCGGCACTAGTACGAGCGACAATGCCGCTCGTACTAGGAGTCCGACGCCCCACACAAGTGTACCGGAGCACCCTTCCGGTGATCCTGTCTGGGGACCCCCAGAGGCTTCTCAGCGACGGATTTCAGGGTTTGTTGGTGACTCTGGAATCCAGATTGACAATTCTGGATTCACTGAAATTGACTATTTCAGCTACTTTTTCAGTGACAGTTTTGTCAATCTAATGGTGGAGCAGACGAATCTGTATGCCCAGCAGTTAATTCGCCCACCACCCTGATTCTTTTTTGGCCAGGTCCAATGAATGGTACACCGTTGATGCAGCAGAAATGAGGACAAGTGTCAGACAGTACTGGAGCGAGGACGTCCCATACCAGACTCTGCTTTACAGTATGGTCATGACACAGAAGCGGTTCGAGGCCATTCGGAAATTCCTCCATTGCACTAATAATGAGGCATGTCCACCCTGAAGTGATCCCGCCTATGACCGGCTTTACAAAGTGAGGCCGGTCATCAATCACTTTGAGGCCAAACTTTTATACTGGCATCCCTCTGTTCACAACCCTTGCCGCCAGTTCCACGTCCGCTTGTGGGACCGTGTGGAAAAGCCAGAGAGGCCTCCCTCTAAATTTTGTTAAGACACCTGTGCCCAAGGGTGAGTCCCGTGCCCTTATCCATGAAAACCTGTTGCTGGTCAGGTATAAGGATAAAAGGGATGTCCTTATGCTGACCACAATTCATGATAACAGCAGCTCACCTGTCCCTGTGCGAGGTACCACAACAACGGTCCTCAAGCCCGATTGTATTCTGGACTACAATCGATATATGGGGGGAGTTGATCTTTCTGATCAAGTCCTCAAGCCATACAACGCCATGCGGAAAACACGGGTATGGTACAAAAAAGTTGCGGTCTACTTGGTACAGGTTGCTATGTACACCTCTTTTGTACTGTCCCAGTACGCTGGCAACACAGGAACATACCTTCATCACTGATTCACTATCATTGGGGACTTTTTATGTTGCCTCAAATGCGCAGCGCTCTCTCTCCACCTGATGAGGCAACAGGTTAGGGACGGCCACACACATCACATTCCCAGAATGATGATGCAGAGCATAGGGTTTGGGGTGAGTATATTTTTTTTGTTTTGGCTATGCTCTGGGTCATCATTCTGGGAACATAACCTGTTTTATAATTTTATGTCCCACTGTACCCCACTTTAGTTACTTAGTGTACCCCAGTAATTTACCCCATGTAATGCCCCTTGAGGCGGGGTCCCACTGTTCCTGTTCCATAGGCAGCAATGCGAAAGCTCAAGGCCCTGACTGCGCTCCTGCTCCTAAGAGTACAGTGTGCACTCGCAGAGCTGCTAACATCCAGACATGACGTTTGTCCTTACTCCAAAGAAATGTATTTACAAATTTATGGTGACATTTTCTTCTATTACCACTTGTGAAAATGAAAAATGTGGGGTAACCCCAGCATTTTAGTGTAATTTTTTTTTCCTTTTCACATCCCACTATAATGAACATTTATCAAACACCTGTGGGGTGTTAAGGCTCACTGTACCCCTTCTTATGTGCCTTGATGGGTGTAGTTTCCAAAATAGTATGCCATGTGTTTATTTTTATTTTTTTGCTGTTCTGGCACTATATGGGCTTCCTGAATGCGACATGCCCCCCCATTTCAGCAAAATTTGCAAATGTGACTGCTTCTCTTCTGAGCATTGTAGTGCGCCCACAGTGCACTTGATGTCCACACATGGGGTATTTCCATAGTCAGAAGAGATGGGGTTACACATTTTGGCGGCATTTTATCCTATTACCCCTTCTAAAAATGTAAAATTTGGGGAAAAACCAGCATTTTAGGGAAAATAAAAATAAAAATTAATTTACATATCCAAAGTCGTCAAACACCTGTGGGGTGTTAAGGCTCACTGTACCCCTTGTTACATTCCTTGAGGGGTGTAGTTTGCAAAATAGGATGCCATGTGCTTTTTTTTTTTTTTTTTTTTTTTTACTGTTCTAGCACCATATGGGCTTCTTAAATGCAATATGCCACCCCCCCCCCCCCCCATTTCAGCAAAATTTGCAAATGTGACTCCTTCTCTTCTGAGCATTGTAGTGCGCCCCCAGTGCACTTGAAGTCCATAAATGGGGTATTTCCATACTCAGAAGAGATGAAATTACCCATTTTGGTGGCATTTTCTCCTATTACCCCTTGTAAAAATGTCAAATTTGGGGAAAAAACTGCATTTTTTGTGAGAAAAAAAAAAATTTACACATCCAAATTTAACGAAAGTCGTCAAACACCTGTGGGGTGTTAAGACTGTACCCCTTGTTAGGTTCCTTGAGGGGTGTAGTTTCCAAAATAATATTCCATGTTTTGCTGTTCTGGCACCATAGGGGCTTCCTAAATGTGATATGCCCCCCAAAAACCATTTCATCAAAATTTGCTTTCCAAGAGCCAAATGTGACTCCTTCTCTTCTGAGCATTGTAGTGCACCCGCAGTGCACTTGAATTCCACACATGGGGTATTTTCATACTCAGAAGAGATGGGGTTACAAATTTTGGGGGGCATTTTCTCCTATTACCCCTTGAAAAAAATTTACATTTGAGGGAAAACTAGCATTTTAGTGAAAAAAAAAATCATTTACACATCCAAATTTAACAAAAAGTCGTCAAACACCTGTGGGGTGTTAAGGCTCACTGGACCCCTTGTTACGTTCCTTGAGGGGTGTAGTTTCCTAAATAGTATGCCATGTGGGTTTATTTTTGGTGTTCTGGCACCATAGGGGCTTCTTAAATGTGACATGCCCCCCAAAAACCAGTTCAGAAAAATTCACTCTCCAAAATCTCACTGTCGCTCCTTCCCTTCTGAGCCCTCTACTGCGCCCACCGAACACTTTACATACACATATGAGGTATTTCCTTACTGGAGAGAAATTGGGTTACAAATTTTAGTAAGATTTCTTTCCTTTTACCCCTTGTAAAAAACTGGGTCTACAAGAACATGCGAGTGTAAAAAATGAAGATTTTGAATTTTCTCCTTCAATTTTCTGCTATACCTGTGAAAAAACCTAAAGGGTTAACAAACTTTTTGAATGCCATTTTGAATACTTTGAGGGGTGCAGTTTTTATAATGGGGTCATTTGTGGGGTATGTCTAATATGAAGGCCCTTCAAATCCACTTCAAAACTCAACTGGTCCCTGAAAAATTTCTACATTTTTAAAATTTTGTGAAAAAAATTGAAAATTGCTGCTGAACTTTGAACCCCTCTGATGTCTTCCAAAAGAAAAAACATGTTAACTTTATCATGCCAACATAAAGTAGATATATTGTATATGTGAATCAATATATAATTAATTTGGAATATTCAGTTTTCTTATAAGCAGAGAGCTTCAAAGTTAAAAAAAAAATGCAACATTTTCAATTTTTTCATGTAGTAAATTTGAGTAGCCGTATTAGTCCTGGGATGCAGATGCAAATCATAAAATGTTGCAATATCTTGTAATACCTTTTTATTGGATTAACAGAATTTTGTAGAGACAAGCTTTCGGGATTCCTCCCTTTATCAAGTTCAAAGCAAATCTAAGCTCACAAGCAGAAGACACAGGTTACATCTGTCAAATATGAAGGGGTTATCCAGGAAAACACTTTTTTTTCATATATCAACTGGCTCCAGAAAGTTAAACAGGTTTGTAAATGACTTCTATTAAAAAAATCTTAATCCTTTCAGTACTTATGAGCTTCTGAAGTTAAATGGGTACTCCGGTGAAAAACTTTATTTTTTTTTTTAAATCAACTGGTGCCAGAAAGCTAAACAGATTTGCAAATTACTTCTATTAAAAAATCTTAATCCTTCCTGTGCTTATTAGCTGCTGAATACTACAGTGGAAATTCTTTTCCGTTTGAAACACAGAGCTGTCTGCTGACATCACGAGCACAGTGCTCTCTGCTGACATCTCTGTCCATTTTAGGAACTGCCTGAGTAAAAGGAAATCCCCATAGCAAACATATGCTGTTCTGGGCAGTTTCTAAATGGACAGAGATGTCAGCAGAGAGCACTGTGCTCATGATGTCAGCAGACAGCTTTGTGTTTCAAAAAGAAAAGAATTTCCGCTGTAGTATTCAGCAGCTAATAAGTACAGGAAGGATTAAGATTTTTTAATAGAAGTAATTTACAAATCTGTTTAACTTTCTAGCACCAGTTGATTTAAAAAAAAGTTTTTCACCAGAGTACCCCTTTAAGGTTGTTCTTTTCTGTCTAAGTGCTCTCTGATGACACGTGTCTCGGGAAACGACCCAGTTTAGACGCAAATCCCCATAGCAAACCTCTTCTAAACTGGGCGGTTCCTGAGACACGTGTCACCAGAGAGCACTTAGACAGAAAAGAACAACCTTAATTTCAGAAGCTCATAAGTACTGAAAGGATTAAGATTTTTTAATAGAAGTAATTTACAAATCTGTTTAACTTTCTGGAGCCAATTAATATATATATATATATATATATATATATATATATATATATATATGTTTTTTTCCTGGAATACCCCTTTAAGACAATAGATGTGGAGAATTCACACTAAGATGGGACATAAATTGTCCTGCTATTGGAGCATAGCATAAATAGATAAGGATGAGAAAAAGGGGGAGATGCAAAAGAGAATACTGTACTGGATTCTCTTTTACATCTCACTATGTCCTGCTTAATTATCAGTCTCTCCCCTGCTCCCCCCTCCCTCCCCCTTTTTCTCATCCTTATCTATTTAGTCTGTGTTCCCATAACAGGACAATTTATGGCCCATCTTAGTGTGAATTCTCCACATCTATTGTCTTAACCCCTGCATATTTGAGAGATGTAACTTGTGTCTTCTGCTTGTGAGCTTAGACTTGCTTTGGACTTGATAAAGGGAGGAATCCCGAAAGCTTGTCTCTACAAAATGCTGTTAGTCTAATAAAAAAAGTATTACAAGATACTGCAACATTTTTTGATTTGCATCTGCAATTTTTTCATCAAATTTTGGAATTTTTCACCAAGAAATGATGCAAGTATTGATGACATTTTTTTCACTAACATAAAGTAGAATATGTCACGAAAAAACTCGGAATCAGTATGAAAGGTAAAAGCATCCCAGAGTTATTAATACTTAAAGTGACAGTGGTAAGATGTGCAAAAACGCTCTGGTCCTTAAGGTATAAATGGGCTGGGTCCTTAAGGGGTTAAAGGGGTACTCCGATGAAAAAAATGTTTTTTAAATCAACTGGTGCCAGAACGTTAAACAAATTTGTAAATTACTTCTATTAAAAAATCTTAACCCTTCCAGTACTTATCAGCTGCTGTATGCTCTGGAGGAAGTTCTTGTCTTTTTTAAATTTCTTTTCTGTCTGATCACAGTGCTCTCTACTGACAAGTTTGTCTGTCTCAGGAACTGTCAAGAGTGGGAGCAAATTCCCATTGCAAACCTATCCTGCTCTTGACAATTCCTGACACAGACAGACAGGTGTCAGCAGAGAGCACTCTGGTCAGACAGAAAATACTTTGAAAAAAAAGAACTTCCTGTGGAGCATACAGCAGCTGATAAGTACTGGAAGGATTAAGATTTTTAAATAGAAGTAATTTGATTTGGCATGAGTTGATTTAATTAAAATAGTTTTTCACTGGAGTACTCCTTTAAGACCTGCATGCCCCTCTATTATAGAGTCAAGGATAGTGCTATAAGAATGGGTATTTACACAAAAAAAAACTGTTCTGCTCTTTTACTGCTTACTAGAGCTGCAGACTATCCCTACTGAGACAGGATTGAGGGTGTAGGGCCAGGGATCAGTGGAAATAAGGCATGTCATGTATCACACCCTTACATTAGTGAAGTAGAGGATGATAAATAGCTATGTGTTTACATCAGAAAGGGGGCAATCAGAGATAGCTGTGTATTCAGTCTATGAGATGTCCCACATTCAGGCTATACTATTCCAAGAAAATGCTAACACTGAATAAAAGCGCACACCATAAATACTACTGAATATAAAGTGCTTGATTTATTTTACAAACTTTATTTCACATATACATGACACAATAATACACACAAAGAGGGGAATTTATCATTATGTGTCTATTGTAGACACAGTTCTACCCCTTTACACTGCTTGTCTATTGTACACTCTTGCTCAGAATTTACTAAGGCTGTGCATGTCCTTTAATAAATCTTGTGAAAATATAGAAACGCCCCCCCCCCCCTCCTCGCTCTACCGTACACTCCTTCTGTACCTCACAGGAAAAGTGGACGTAAGGATATTGTTCTATTGCTTTGAGGCCATGATTCCATGGTGGTTTTTTGTCCATCATAAAAAACACCAGAAAAACTGCCCCAGCTTTTTCCAGCATTTTGTCAGTTTTTCTTGTGGTTTTTTTCTTGCATTTTTGCTGGTGTGTGGAAACCAAAAAATTAACTAAACTTTTTTTTTCTTCGAAATTTAGATACGTGAATGCGGAGGACTATGTCAGATTTTGTGAATTGCGATGATGAACAGCGTTTTTTTTAAATGTCAATAAAAGGGTTAACGAGGGCTGTGAGGGAGTGTTTTTTCAATACATTTTTTTTTCAATGTGTTTTGAACAACAACTGATGAACAATTGAATTCCAATGAGATTGGTATGTAGTTCACCAGTGAAATTGGAGGTTCCAGCATCAATTTCCTGGACCTACATATCTATATAGATGGGGACTACAAGTTACAAACCCAGGTGTATCGTAAACCCACCTCAGCCAACTCCCTACTACATTGGGAAAGCTGGCATCCGGATCGGTTGAAATCTAGCATCCCTATAGGACAATATTTACGAGCACGTCTTAACTGTTCTGAAGATTTGAAGTTCGTTGAAGAGAGTAAGAGACTGTATCACAGATTTAGAAATCGAGGCTATCCTAAAAAACATCTGAAAAAGCATATAATCGGGCACGAGGCACGGACAGAGTGGCTACTCTGTCGCAGACACCCCCAACAAGGGGGACCAGAACATATATGCTGCATTGGGAGTTATGATGGTTACACACATAAGATAATGGGGATTATGAGGAAGCACTGGCACTTGCTCTCAAAAGATAAGGACCTGGGACCATTGATAGGCAGTAATCCGAGTATTACCTATAGGAGAGGTCCGAACCTACGTGATCAACTTGTCTGAAGCCATCTGGACACAGTAGAGAGAAGGTACACCTGGCTTAAGAGCAACACAGTTGGGTCTTACCCCTGTGGCCATTGCTCCTTCTGCCCCTATACGAGAAAAACGAAACAATTTGTGAACCCCATAGACTCCCGATCTTATGATATCAGACAATTTATAAACTGCAGCAGTAAAAACGTGATTTACGTGGCTATATGCACGTGTCCTAGGATTTATGTGGGCAAAACCACTCAAGAAATGAAAAGGCGTATCTCACAACATCTTAGTTATATACGCACGAAGAAAGATACCTCGGTATCTCGACATATGCAGTTGAGACATAACAACAATCTGGCAGAAATTAATTTGGTAGGGATATGTCAACTACGTTTGGGCCCGAGACGAGGTGACATTGATAAGAATCTATTGAAAGAAGAAGCGAGATGGATTCATCGCTTGAGGTGCATGGCACCGGTGGGCCTAAATGAAGGCTTTTCCTTTGCTGCATTTTTGGAATAAGCATGAACCAGTTTATGTATACAAGACTTGTTTCATTATATTATGAATTGACCAGCTTCTATCTTCCCATGTACTTCTGATACTTAGGATGATTGAAATATAAGACAGAAACCAACACAATAATCCAAGAAAGTAATATGTCTGTCCTGTTCACAATATAATTAGGTATCTGAGAGACATTATTTATTTTATTTCACTGTATTAATGAAATTTATTAGTAGAGATACTTACCTGTTTGCGAATGCGATTTATAGGCTATAGAGGTGAACATCTAAGGTAACTCTATGTTAAATCCTAGATATACGGTTATTGCATACCTGATAGAATGAGAACCAATATATCAGCATTGGTGCACTATGCAAATATGCACAGCCATCCCATATGCACAGCCATCCCATATGATAGCGTAGGCATATGCATATAATAAACTTCTAAGTCCGGGCGCATTCGCGGCAGGGGGGCTCTGTGTGATAGTGCAGGCGTATCGCGGCGCTGACATGGCAGAGTTTCTAAGTTCGCGCGCGTGCGCGTCAGGAACACTCGGTAATACAGCACAGAGGCATCGGCAGAAAAACTCTAAGTCTGTGCGCGTGATCGGCTGTGAACAAGACGGCCCTGCGATCATGTGACACATCACATGAGCGGGCGCAATGCGGAAATACGGCGCACGGAGTTGACAGGTAAGGCAGCAACCTAGTGATTGGACAATCCATGACAGGTAAACCGGAATGGATTTTTGTGATTGGTTCCCTAACATCAAGCACTCAGGATAGGTTGATACACCTGTCGCTGAGTGATGACAGCACAAACAGACCATATATAAGGAAGTGCTTGACACGTGGGAAGGTGTTTGCCCATTGTTCCCCCTGAGGACGGTGCAGTAGCGCCGAAACTAGTAGAGGGGGGCAAATGTTAGTGTTTTAAATCTGTCTCGGTTCACTTAGATAAAGGGAAACTGCAGTTCCCTATACAATTACCATAGTGAACTCACTCACAGTTATCAGATTACAGTGGACCCTGACATGAGTTTTTAACGTTTTGGTCACAAATATTTTATCAGAGCACCATTAAAAGTTAAGTTTTAGGGAAGTCTCCCTGCAATAGGGATCTTGTGCCCTGGGCTTTCTTTGCCCCGGGCTTTAGTAATTTTTTGTAGAAAGTGATCCCTGACTTCTTTTTGGGACCAGTTGTGTATAACCCCCAATTATTACCCTGGTACCCACCGCCACAGGGGGTTCCAGGAAGAGCTGGTACCAACAGGGCCGGAGCGTCAAAAATGGTGCTCCTGGGCCTAGGCAGTAACAGGCTAGAGCTATTTAGGCTGGGGAGGGCCAGCCTGAATACTGAAAAAATTAGGGAACCACACCCTTTTTTATTTATAAAAATATATATATATATATGCATAGGGTTCCCCCTATTTTCAGTATCAGCCAGATACCAACCAAGCAGCAACAGCCTGACGTTACCAGGGTGGGCGAGAACCATTGTTACTGGCCCTCCCCAGCCTAAATAACGCCAGCCTGTTACCGCCTAGGCCCAGGAGTGCCATTTTTTGACGCTCCGGGCCTGTTGGTACCAGCTCTTCCTGGGATCCCTGTGGTGGTGGGTACCAGGGTAATAATTGGCGGTTAGTGCTAGTAATGGATTCCGTCTATAAGATGGCTTCTACTACTAACCCTGAAAATTCAATTATAAAAAACAAGGCACATTGAAAAAAAAATGTTATTAAAAAAATAAACTCCCCCACAGCCCTCGTTAACCATTTTATTGAATAATAATAAAAATTAAAAAAAAAACGCTGGTCATCGTTGCAGTCCACCGAATCTGACGTAGTCCTCCACATTCACGTATCTGAAATGAGAAGAAAAGAAAAACAAGAAATATGGGTTAGCACATTTTTTTTGCCCTCCCCTGGGATGCAGTGTGTTCCTAAACAGGGAGCCTCCAATTGTTGCTAAACTACAACTCCCATCATGGGGGCTGTAGTTAACCAACAACTGGAGTCTCCCTGTTTGGGAACACACTGCCAGAAAGGCTCTGTTCCCATTAAGCAAAATGCATGATGTGAACAGAGATCTGTCCCTCTGCCCTTGGACTACTACTCCTATCATGGGACATAGTCTTTCCCATGATGGGAGTAGTTGTAGTATTGCAGCGCTGCTGAGGGATGGCACTTGCACATCCCCCGGCTGCGGGACTTTTAAGACATCTACTCCCATCATGGACAGACTGTGCCCATGATGGGAGTTGTAGTCCAGGGGCTGAGGTGCAGATTGCACTGGGTCATTCTGCAGAGACCCGCTGCATTTAAGTTAACAAGCAAGCGGTACATGCGGCTACATCACGCTGTCTGCCGACTTGTATATACACTGTCATAATTCAAAATCCCTGCCAACGGGAGAGGGGAGCTCTGATTAGTCAATAGCCCCCGTTTCCCGGCAGGGATTATGACTTATGACAGTTGTACATAGGAGCCATCGGGGAGCACGATGTAGACGCATGTAAGGCCCTTAATTTAGTTGATAAATGCGGATCGCAACAGATCTCCAGAGAATGATTTGATGCGATCCGCATTTAAGTTAAAAAGCCGGCGGTACATGCAGCTACACTGCGCTCCTATACAGTGGCGTACCAAGGGGGGGGGGGGCAGGGGGGCGGCCCGCCCCGGGTGCCACTCTCAAGGGGGGTGCCAGGGGTGGACTGACCCACCGCCGCCGCTGTTGAGGTCCGGGACACTCGGCCCAGATCCCCAGCAGACAGCGCTACATTCTCCTGTATGCACAGTACACGCACATACAGGAGAAGGCATCCCCTCTGTGTGAGCCGCATCTGCAGCTACACAGAGGAGACATGACCTCCGCCCCCACGCAGCACACAGTACAGGCGCCGGTGACGTCACTCATCCGGCACCTGTACTGTGGAGGGGAGAAGACGCGGGCCCTTCAGCTGAGGAGATCGCTGCGTGGGATATCAGATGAGCATCCTTTTTTTTTCTGCTCTGCATATACCTACAGCGAAGGGGGGATAGGGAAGGGGGGGTGCTCTGTGTTTACCTATAGGGAAGGGGGGGAGAGGGGGGGTGCTCTGCATTTACCTATAGGGAAAGGGGGGGTGCTCTGCATTTACCTAGAGGGAAGGGGGGGGGAGAGGGGGGTGCTCTGCATTTACCTATAAGGAAGGGGGAGAGGGGGGGTGCTCTGCATTTACCTATAGGGAAGGGGGAGGGAGGGTGCTCTGCATATACCTATAGGGAAGGGGGGAGAGGGGGGTGCTCTGCATATACCTAGGGCTGGGCGGTATGACCATATATGTGTATCACAGTATTTTTTTAACTTACGGCGGTTCCACGGTATATGACGGTATCCCCCCCCCCCCAAAATCATGTGACCCGCCAGCACTGTTCTGCCCTCCCCCCTATCATGTGACCCGCGCGCGGTGTTCGGCTTCCCCCCCCCAAAATCATTTGACCCGCCAGCACTGTTCTGCTCCCCCCAATTAATCATCAGCCCAGCGGGGTACTACTCACATATGTCAAGCACTGCCCTCCTCCTCTTTGTTGGGGGCCGCCGGCGATGGAACTCACTGTACGCCAGTGGTCTCCAACCTGCGGACCTCCAGTTGTTGCAAAACTACAACTCCCAGCATGCCGTTGGCTGTCCGGGCATGCTGGGAGTTATAGTTTTGCAACAGCTGGAGGTCCGCAGGTTTGAGACCACTGCTGTACGCTGTATACCTATGCCTGGGCTGCAAAAGATACAGAAAATAAACTTTTAATTCACCCACGTTGGCCGCACGCTGGGGACGGGAACGCCGGACAGCCGTCAGCCTATCACCGGCCAGAGCGATGCCCCGCCCCTGCCAGTGATAGGCTGAGCCCACTGTCATGTAAAAAGCCGGCTTCATAAATGACAGTGGGCTCAGCCTATCACTGGCCAGGGCGGGGCATTGCTCTGGCCGGTGATAGGCTGACGGCTGTCCGGCATTCCCGTCCCCAGCGTGCGGCCGACGTGGGTGAGTTAAGTTTATTGCAGCCCGGGCATAGGTATACAGCGTATAGCAGTGGTCTCAAACCTTCGGACATCCAGCTGTTGCAAAACTGCAACTCCCAGCATGCCCGGACAGCATGTCTGGGCATGCTGGGAGTTGTAGTTTTGCAACAACTGGAGGTCCGCAGGTTGGAGACCACTGGCGTACAGAGAGTTCCATCGCCGGCTGTCCGGGCATGCTGGGAGTTGTAGTTTTGCAACATCTGGAGACCACTGGAGACCACTGGTGTACAGTATAGAGTTCCAGCACCCGGCGGCCCCCAACAAAGAGAAGGAGGGCAGTGCTTGACATATGTGAGTAGTACCCAGCTGGGCTGATCATTAATTGGGGGGAGCAGAACAGTACTGGCGGGTAACATAGGATTAGTTCCCCGATGTGGGGACAGCGCTGTGCTAGGCTGATAATACATTCCCGAGGGGAAGGGGCCCAACCGGTATTGCGGTATGGGGGAAAATTCATATCGTGCAGCCCAAAAAATTTGGTATTCGGTATGAACCGGTATACCGCCCAGCCCTAGATATACCTATGGGAAAGAGAGGGGTGTAGCTCTGCATATACCTATGGGAAAGAGGGGAGGTGTAGCGTAGCTCTGCATGTACCTATGGGAAAAAGAGGGGGGTGTAACTCTGCATATACCTATGGGAAAGAGGGGGGGGTGTAACTCTGCATATACCTATGGGAAAGAGGGGGTTACCTGGCTACCTACCTACCTGCCCTTTTACTGTGCAGGACACCAAGGAGGGCATTATTACAGTTTGTGGGCCTATAGATGAGAAGATTGTGTAGAAGAGGGGAGGGCACTGAAAATATGCAGAGTCTGACATGTTTTTCCTGCAGATGTTAAGAGATCCACATGGCGGATTTATCCGGACGCAGAAGAAAAGGAAAGAGGACGCCGCTGATCAGAAAATACGTAATTGTGAGTCCCAAAATGTAACTGTAATCACTTATATGGTATACACATCCTGTGTGCAGCTGATATCTACCGCCATATGGTCCTGTATATAATCACTTATATTGTATACAGATTCTTTATAGTATACTGGTCTGTATATAGTGGTTTTATAGAGTATGGCGGTATTATCCAGTTATTGTGTGGTGGTATATATTTACTCCTTGTATACCAGTATTATTGGTCATAGAAATTTACCTACGTTAAAGTGTTTCTTACATATATAAATTTTTGTTTGTTGTGTGTGGGATTTGGGTGGAATAGGAACGTGGCAGAAGATTGACGAGCTGCAGAGCCTAGCAGGGGCCCTTGCCTTTTTTTTGGTCCGGGGGCCCCAAGGGAGGGGGTGTAATTAAGGGGGTGTGCATGTGTGTATGCTCTAGGTACGCTCCTGCTCCTATATACGCTGACATAATTCATAATCTCCGTCGGAACACGGGAGCTCTGATTGAAGAATAGTTATTGACCAATCAGAGCTCCCCCCGGCGGCGGGAATTATGACAGTGTATATACAAGTCGGTGGGCAGTGCATTATAGACGCATGTACCGCCGGCTTGTTATCTTAATAAATGCGGATCACAGCGGGTCTCTGCAGAATGACCCAGTGCAATCTGCACCTCAGCCCCTGGACTACAACTCCCATCATGGGCAGAGTCTTTCCATGATGAGAGTAGTAGTCCTAAAAGTCTGGCAGCTGGGGGATGTGCTAATGCCATCCCTCAGCAGCGCTGCAGTACTACAACTACTCCCATCATGGGGTAGAAGATGATGCAGCAAAAAATAGAATGGTGGGGGCAACACAGCAACTTCCTCGGGGGTCGCTTGGCTCAGGGGTCGCTTGACCTACCCTGATGAAGACGCTTGGCAACTTGTGTTGCCCTGTCCACTATATTTAGTAAATTTCTTCTCATAAAAAAAGGGGTATTCCGCTGCTCAGCGTTTGGAACAAACTGTTCCGAACGCTGGAGCCGGCTCCGGGAGCTTGTTCCAAACGATGACCAGCAGAATACCCCTTTAATCCTTTCAGTACTTATGAGCTGCTGAAGTTGAGTTGTTCTTTTCTGTCTAAGTGCTCTCTGATGACACCTGTCTCAGGAACTGTCCAGAGTAGAAACAAATCCCCATAGCAAACCTCTTCTACTCTGTGCAGTTCCTAAGACAAGCAGAGATGTCAGCAGAGAGCACTGTTGCCAGACAGAAAAGAACAACTCAACTTCAGTAGCTGATAACTATTGAAAGGATTAAGATTTTTTAA
Organism: Hyla sarda; assembly: GCF_029499605.1. Taxonomy (NCBI): domain Eukaryota; kingdom Metazoa; phylum Chordata; class Amphibia; order Anura; family Hylidae; genus Hyla; species Hyla sarda. The sequence continues at coordinate 288,498,115 of NC_079193.1, forward strand.
TAGAAGTAATTTACAAATCTGTTTAACTTTCTGGAGCCACTTGTTATAAAAAAAAAAAGTTTTTTCCTGGAATACCCCTTTAAGATTTCTCTCAGTACATTTTGTGTGTATTATTGTGTCATGTATATGTGAAATATAATTTGTTAAATAAAGCAAGCACTTTATATTGAGTAGTATTTATGGCAATTCAGCATTAGCTTTTTCTTGAAATAGCATGTTCAGTCATTTTCGCTGTGAGTACAACCCGACTTTGATATAGGTTGAGCCCCCTTCCTTTACACTACAAGCACATTCAGGATATAAACTGGTATGAGGGCTTGTTTTTTGCACGACCAGTTGTCCGTTGTAATGTCATCACTCACTTTACCATAAAATGTATGGCGCAACCAAAAAAATGTAAAGAAATTTAAAGAAAACCGCAATTTTGCTAATTTTGGCAGGTTTCGTTTTTACACTATACAATTTACAGTAAAAATGACATGTGTTCTTTATTCTCTGGGTCAATACGATTAAAATGCTACCCATGATAACATACTTTTCTATTACTGTTAGCTTAAAAGAAATCGCAAACTTTTTAAACAAATTGGAAAGGAGAAATAGCTCAGCGTGGAATTGCAGAAAATCCCTTTATTGCATAAAATCCATAACATAGGACAAGGAAACCAGAATGACGCGTTTCAGGCGTGTACCGCCCTTAGTCATATGACTAAGGGCGGTATATGCCTGAAACGCGTCATTCTGGTTTCCTTGTCCTGTGTTTTGAATTTTATGCAATAAAGGGATTTTCTGCACTTTCTTCCACGCTGGCCTATTTCTCCTTTCCATATCTGTTGGTGTTGCCGCACACCTGTCATGCTGTGGATTGGACTTTGAGCGAGTGAGCTGATCTTCACGTCTCTGCTTTTTAACCAAATTAGTGCGTTTAAAATCCCCCTTTTTTGAAGACCTATAACTTTTTCATTTTTCCTCATGATCTCAGACCAGTGCAGAAGACCCCAGGAGACGGCCGGAGCCAGGTGAGGAGACCTCCGGCCGCCATGCTGGATGATCGGATCGCCGTGGCAGCACTGCGGGCGATCCGATCACGATTGCGGTCATACACAGGACATAAATGTACGTCCTGGTGCGCGAAAAACTGCCAAACCAGGACGTACATTTACGTCCGTGGTCGTTAAGGGGTTAATACTCCCCATAGGGGACTATCTATAGCAATCATTTGATTGCTAATACTGTTCAGTGCTATACATAGGGCATAGCACTGAATAGTATTATCGGTCATCTTCTGCTCTGGTCTGCTCAATCGCAGACCAGAGCAGAAGACCCGTGGAAGGCAGCAGAGTCAGGTGAGGGGACCTCCGTCTGCCGTTCTGGATGATTGGATCGCCACGGCAGCGCTGCAGGCGATCCGATCATCCATTTTAATGACCGCTATGCTGCAGATACCGTGATCTGTATTGATCACGGTGTCTGAGGGGTTAATGGCGGACATCTGTGGGATCGCGGATGTTCACCATTACCGGCGGGTCCCTGGCTGCTATCAGCAGCCAGGACCTGCCGCGCATTACCCGAGCACGTCCTGGTGCGTTAAGTACCAGCTCACCAGGACATACATTTACGTCTGGCATCGTTAAAGGAGAACTACGGGATTGAAAATTTTATCCCCTATCCTAAGGATAGGGGATAAGTTTAAGATTGCGGGGGGGTCCGACCGCTGGGGCCCCCCGCGATCTCCCGTACAGGGTCGCGGCTCTCTGCATAGAGAGCGCGTGTCAACCACCGCACGAGGCAGCGGCTGACACGCGCCCTCTATTTACTGCTATGGGAGAGTCGAAGCGCTGCCTTCGGCAATTTCCGGCTCTCCCATAGCAGTGTATGGAGGGGGGGTGTCAGCCGCTGCTTCGTGCGGTGGTCAACACGCCCTCTCTAACCAGAGAGTCGGGCCCCGTACTGGAGATCGCCGGGGGCCCCAGCGGTCGGACCCCCCGCGATCTGAAACTTATCCCCTATCCTTAGGATAGGGGATACATTTTTCAATCCCGTAGTTCTCCTTTAAAGGGTTAATCATGTGACTGCATCTGAGGTTGGCTTACAGATACACTACAACATGTAAACTATTTCAGCACATTTTTTGACATTTAGGGTAGGTTCATATGTGGCGTATTTTGGTGCATATTTGCTGCTGCATAATTTCCTACCCATTGAAGTCAAAGGGTTGCAAAATACACAGCTTATTCTGCTACCCATTTTAATGAGTAGGAAAATACACAGCAGCAAATATGCAGCAAAAACAAGTGTCTGCTGGCCACAGTGGCCTGTGATTGTCCTTTCCAGTACAGTATGAGCATTTTTTCTTCTGCTTATTGAATCTGCTGTGTTCTGACTAATGTTGAGCACGAATATTCACAATTCGAATATTTATTGCGAATTTCGCATATTCGCGATTATGGCGAATATAGCGATATATATTTGTAATTATGAATATTTGTAATTTTTTTTTCACACAGAACACATCACAGTGATCTCCTCCAGGGCTCAAGTCCTGCAGGAACTGATGGGAACGGAGTTCCTGCACTTTTTCCACAGCAGGAACGCAGTTACCATTAGCAGGAGTCCTGCAGGACCAGCCCTTAAAGGGGTACTCTGCGCTTAGACATCTTATCCCCTATCCAAAGGATAGGGGATAAGATGTCAGATCACAGGGGTCCTGCTGCTGGGGACCCACACAATCTTGGCTGCGGCACCCCAGACATCCAGTACACAGAGCGAATGTCGCTCCGAGCCGGATGACTGGTGATGTGGGGCTGAGGCTCATGACATCACAGTAATGCCCCCTTAATGCAAGTCTATGGGAGGGTGCACAACGGCCATCACGCCCATACTTGCATTGAATGGCTGTGAGCGTGATGTCATGAGCCTCTGGTGCTGCACCCAACGCTCTAAATGAAACGCCGGGTGCAGCAGGGAGAATGCGGGGGTCCCCAGCGGCAGATTTCTAGTACCCCTTTAAGTGGAAATCTTGGGTGAGTTCCCACACTTTTTTTCCCAGGACTTGACCCCTGATCTCATCCCTCCCTGCTTCCAGCTTGTGGTCTAAAGAAGGTTCCTATACCATTTACTGTATTAGACTGAAGAGCGAATATTCACGAATTTGAGAATATGTGAATATCCTCATACTCGCGAATATTGTCACTAAAATTAGGTAGGTAGATTGATAGTGACAATATTCGCGAATATGACAGGACAATATTCAAAATGAAAAATGCCATAGACCCATTATCACTTCTGTATAGACCAAGAATATACCAAGAATTAGGTATATAGATAGATATAGATATAGAGAGATAAAATAGATAATATAGATAGGTAGAAAGTTATCTGCATGCACATACTTGCATGCCTATGCGTGTATGCGCATTTACGCAAAGCGAAAATAACCACAAATATGTTGAATATGCGAATTTCGCAAATAAAGGACAAATATTAGTCCATATATTTGCGGAATATCACAAATTTGAATATGGCATATGCCGCTCATCACTAGTTCTTACCTCTGGCTTCTTGCCTGGTTTCCTTGTTCTGGTTCTGACTTTCCCTCCTTGGTATGACTCTGAAATCTTACTTTTTGCCTAATGTTACCTCGTTGCTCTGACTTTGGTTACTGACTACAGTTTTGGTTTTGACTTTGGAACTGTCATGCACATTTCCTTCTGGCCGACTATACTATCTTTAACTGTGCAATTAGTTAGGTAGGGACCATCATCCAGTTGAGGCTTTTACCAAGAGCATTTACTCCAAGTACAGGGAAGCTGCTGAGATTAGGGCTGCACTTCTCCATTCTGACTTTACAGTCATCTTGGTCGTAGAGCACAAAACTCAATAGTATCAGAATATATACAAAGCATTCTAATATTGTATATCTTATTTTTTTTAAATGCCTATTTCTTTACCTCTCAGACTCCTTTTTCCCTTGCCCCTCCTACTAAAACTTATCCCTCGCTCTGAAAAACTGATACAAATACAGAGATCTCAGGATTGACAGTTTTCTCTCGATGCACAGTAATATGAAGGAACCCTAGCGTCATGGTAGGTGGGTTAGCGACCCCTAATTATTATCTGTTACTCTTCTTTCAGGGCTGGGCACAAGCTGCATACAGCATGTACAGTAAGTTCTCCTAAACTACACTGAATATCAGAAAAAAAACTTTAGATCGAGTTGTCATGTTTTCCAGAGCTCAAATCCACCACATTTATGCCGAAATATTAGTAAACTTGTTGGGATTTTCCAAAAATGTTGAGGACATGCCCCTTTTTTAGTTACCATGCCCCTTTTCTCAGCGGCCACACTCCTTTTAAGGTTTTCTGAGTAAAATGGAGAGTTGGTTGGGTTTTTGTGGTTTTTTTGGTTGAAAATTCTGGCTCATGAATTTGGAGGCAAAACCTGAGAAAAAAAACTGTCAGGATCATTTTAGTAAATTACCCCCACTGTGTCTGTTGTTACTTTATGCATTAGGTTTACACTTTGTCTAAAAGAAATGTCACTTTATCTGATTTTGTGCTCATATGCTCAGAGTTTTCAGTTTTCTTCTTTCAGCAGGTTCAGATGCCAAGGAAGTTTTTACAAGCATTTAAAGAGTAACTCCTTCCCTAGAATTCTTATCCCCTATCCAAAGGATAGGGGATAAGATGTCTGATCGTGGGAGTACCACCGATGGAGACCCCTAGCAAACTTCGCTCTATGCCGGATGACTGGCGATGTGGGGCGGAGGTTTGTGATGTCACGGCTGCACCCCGCCTGTGAAACCACAGCCACGCCCCTCAAAGCAAGTCTATGGGACGGGGCGTGGTGACCGTCACACCCCCTCCCATAGACTTGCATTGAAGGGGTTCGGCCGTGACAACACGAGCCTCCAGCGCTGCACTCACTGCTCTAAACGAAAGCCAGGTGCAGCAGGGAGATCACGGGGGTCCCCAGCGGTGGGACCCCTATGATCAGACATCTTATCCCCTATCCTTTGGATAGGGGACAAGATGTCTAGGGGAAGAGTACCCCTTTAAAAACACTGAAAAAATAGGGACTTGGCAGGACTAAGAAAAAATTAACAAGCTGGTTTCTATACTTTTTATCATATCATGAGCTGTGACTAGGTCAGGATTGGTTTCCAGACCAATATTTCCATTCATTCTAAATCTGAAAAAAGAGTTAAACTATACACAAAGTATTTCTTTTAGTGATAAAGCTTTATTCACTTTGACTTTGAACTACAATTCAGGGACAATGTGGGAGATTTATCAAAATCTGTCCAAAGGAAAAGTTGCTGAGTTGCCCATAGCAACCAATCAGCTTGCTTCTTTCATTTTTAAATAGACCTGTGAAAAATAAAATAAGCGATCTGATTGGTTGCTATGGGGCAACTCAGCAACTTTTCCGCTGGACAGGTTTTAATAAATCTCTCCAATATACTTTCAAAATATCACACCATGAACTGCTTTTTACCTGAGTATTTCTTGTTATTGTCATTCATTCGTAAGAGTTGTGATACAGTGTTGATTTAGAGAAGGTCACAATGTCAGATTTTTAGTTATTATCACTTGGTATCATTTTATTTAGAAGAAGGAATTTTTTTTGAACAATATTTTTCTGGAAATAGTTTTTCTTCCACCGTTTAGTCAATTGTGTGTGACACGTCTTAAGTGAGGCATTTTTGCCACCATGTTACATGCCTTTGTCTATTCTCAGTATTGAATCTGAGTTCTAAAAAATACTTCTATGATTACAAATACAGTTGTGATATGTATTCATAAAGTGAAAATGGTTGCCTGGCGGAACCTGAAACTTAAAACAACCAGTGATGCTGAAACTTAATAAAACATTCATATTGCAGATAATACCAGTGTGTTGGATCCTGATAAAAAAAAGACTTTCCAGTTTAAGGTTAATAAAGCTAAACCACAATGTACGGTAAAATGCACAAGAAAACTCTCGAACAGTTTGAAAACAAGCAGACTCGGGACACGGATTACTGAAACCATGCCTTGTAGTCCGATTAGATCAAGATGAACTTATTTGGTTCAGATGGTGTCAAGCGTGTGGCGGAAACCAGGTGAGGAGTACAAAGACAAGTGTGTCTTGCCTACAATCAAGCATAGTGGTGGCAGTGTCATGTTCTAGGGGTGCATGAGCGCTGCTTGCATTGGGGAGCCACAATTTATTGAGGGAACTATGAATACCAACATGTACTGTGAGACACTGAAGCAGAGCGTGATCACCTCCCTTCAAAGGCTGTTCCACAGGGCAGTATTCAGATATGAAAACAACCCTAAACACACCTCCAATACCACTGCGTTGCTAAAGAAGCTGAGGGTACAGGTGATGAATAGAGATGAATGAATTTTTGAAAAATTTGATTCGGCTGCTTCGGGTTTGATCCAAATTTATTTGCAGTAACTCGCTATTAAAAGCTGTTATTTCCTGGCTACAGAGAGCCTCAATAGGGGTGTAGAACACTTTGCCTTGCTGTAACACACATAGGGAGTGTGCTGGTCAGTGAAATAATACTGTTATTCAGTATTAAATGTAGATTACAGGCATTGTTATTAGAACCACTGACGCAGAGTGTCTGGATGTGATTAAAGAACTTTATTCATTTAATTTTGATTTAATCTAAATTAAAAAAATGTATCCTTTCTTTGAGGACCCATTTTGGTGAGCATCGAGCTGGTGGTCCGCCACGAGGTGAGCAACCACCTGTTCCAGCCCCTGCCTCTCAGTGCAACACCAACCCCCCCTTCCCCAACTGTGAAACTGTGAATGTTTCATTTAATCAGTTATGGTTCATTGTTATCGCTCCAACCTCTTTCATTGTATTATTGTGGTAATTCCAGAGGTAATATATGATGACGACTAGAGAGGAGTTCATTTTTTAAAAATTCAATTAAAAATTGTCCGATTTGATTCGCTCATCTCTATTGAGGACCCATTGGAGGGCAAGTCTGGTGCCAGCAGCCACAGTATTTCCAGCTGATCAGTGAAGAAACCAGTGAAGAAACTGGTACTTGCATCTTAAAATGAATCTGGCGGTCCGCCGAGAGGCCAGCTTCCACCTGTCTTAGCCCTTGCCTCTCAGCGCACCCCCATGCTCATGACTGATTGTCCACTTCAAAAGGAAGGGACTGAAGCGTCAGCAACTTGAACAAGAGCACATTCAGCTAAAGCGCAATTTGATGACTGGGCGCATATTGCTATAACTTGCTTTTGTGAAAAAGCTTGTACAGTCCCCTGCGTGCTGGCGATCCCCTGCTAGGCGAGTTACCACCTATTCCAGCCCCTGCCTCTTAGCGCCCCCCCCCCCCCCCACACACACACACACACACTGGGAAATTGCGAATGTTTCATTTCATCAATTATGGTTCATTGTTATCGTTCCAAACTGTTTAATTGGATTCTTGTGATAATTAATGAGGTAATATATGACAATGACCATAGGGCATCACAATTGAAAAGATTGAAGGTATTTTTTTAAATTTAAATTAAAGATTGTGATAAGGTTTACAAGTTTAATGTCCTGGGTGCCTGAAGCAATTACTTTGAACTAATAATGTATGACCACAAAACCCAATATAACAAAGAGATCACATGGCAGCATAATGACAGAGCCTAGAGGTGGTAGCAGCCCGACGAGACCATAGGGTCTCACAATTGAAAATATTTAAGATATTTAAAAAAAATGTAATTGAAGATTTTAAATAGATTTAGCATTTTAAAAGTTAAATTTAATGTGCCAACAGCATGAGGAGACCATATGGTGGAAGAATGACACAGCCTGGAGGTGGCAGCAGCATGAGGAGACCATATAGTGGAAGAATGACCCAGTCTGGAGGTGGCAGCAGCCTGGTGAGACCATAGGGCCTCACAATTGAAAAGATTACAGATACTTTTTAAAATTTTAATTAAAGATTTCAAATAGATTAACATAAAAAGTTTTATTTAATCTGCCAGCAACATGAGGAGACAACATGGTGGCAAAATGACACAGCCTAGAGGTAGCAGCAGAATAAGGAGTCCATAATGTGTCAGAATGACACAGCCTGGAGTTGGAGGCAGCAGGAGAAGAACATATAGTGGAGGAATGACACAGCCAGAAGGTGGCAGCAGCCTGACAAGACCATAGGGCCACACAATTGAAAAATTTGATTGAAGATTTAAAATAGATTAGCATTTTAAAAGTTTGATTTAATGTGCCAACAGCATGAGGAGACCATATGGTGGCAGAATGACACAGCCTGGAGGTGGCAGCAGCATGAGGAGACCATATAGTGGAAGAATGACCCAACCTGGATGTGGCAGCAGCCTGGCGAGATCATAGGGCCTCACAATTGAAAAGATTAAAGATATTAAAAAAAATGTAAATTGAAGATTATAAATAGATTAATATAAAAAGTTTTATTTAATGTGCCAGCAGCACGAAGAGACCACATGGCAGCACAATGGCACAGCCTGGAGGTGGCAGAAGCATGAGGAGATCATATAGTGGCTGAATAACACAGTCTGGAGGTGGCACCAGCAAGAGGAGAACATATGGTGCCAGAATGACACAGCCTGGAGGTGGCATCAGCATGAGGAGAACATATGGTGGCAGAATGACACAGTCTGGAGGTGGCGGCAGCATGAGGAGACCATATAGTGGCTGAATGGCAGGATCAGAAAAGTAGGTAGGCTGAAGAAAACAGTCTCTTATGTCAAAATGTTGGTGTGCATAAGTTAGTATTGAAGATTTGCATTAACTTTTAATATTATTCTAAGGATAAAATATATGGACCCAATTTTTTTTTTTGAAATGTAACAAAAGGAAAGGTGTGCAAGAAACACCATGTGCCACCTACACCACCAAGTATTAACCCCTTAAGGACTCAGCGTTTTTCCATTTTTGCATTTTCATTTTTTCCTCATCACCTTCCAAAAATCATAACGCTTTTAATTTTGCACCTAAAAATCCATATTATGGCTTATTTTTTGTGCCACCAATTCTACTTTGCAGTGACAGTCATTTTACCAAAGAATCCACGGCGAAACGGGAAAAAAAAATCATTGTGCGACAAAATTGAAGAAAAAATTTCATTTTGTAACTTTTGGGGCTTACGTTTCTAGGCAGTGCATTTTTCGGTAAAAATAACACCTTATCTTTATTCTGTAGGTCCATACGGTTAAAATGATATCCTACTTATATAGGTTGGATATTTTCATACTTCAGAAAAAAATCATAACTACTTGCAGGAAAATTCATATGTTAAAAATTCTCATCTTCTATCCCCTATAACTTTTTGTTTTCACGCATGGCCGGTATGAGGACTCATTTTTTGCGCCGTGTTCTGAAGTTTTTATCGGTATCATGTTTGTATTGATCGGACTTTTTGATCGCTTTTTATAAAAGGGGGGCGATTCAAACTTTTAATAGGGAGGGGGTTAAATGACCTTTGTTAACTTTTTTTTTTTTCACTTTTTTTTTGCAGTGTTATAGCTCCCATAGGGACCTATAACACTGCACACACTGATCTCCTATGCTGATCCCTGCAAAGCCATAGCTTTGCAGGGATCAGTCAGATAGGCGGTCGATTGCTCAAGCCTGTAGCTCAGGCTTGGAGCAATCAATCGACGATCGGACACCGCGAAGAGAGGTAAGGAGACCTCCGTCTGTGTCCCAGATGATCGGGAAACATCGCGATTTTATCGCGATGTCCCGGTCAGCCCGACTGAGCTGCTGGGAACGGTTTACTTTCGTTTTCAGACGCGGCGATCAACTTTGATCGCCGCGTCTGAAGGGTTAATAGCGCGCCGCACTGCGATCAGTGCCGTGCGCTATTAGCCACGGGTCCCGGCTGTTGTTAGAGGCCGGGCTCAACCCGCTATGACCCGGGGCCACGCCGTGGCCCCGCGTTATAGATCGGGAGCGGACTCATTACGTAGCAGTACGTCATGAGTCCTTAAGGGGTTAATGTGAGGCAAAGACCTCTAAAAGGTGAAAGGGAACAATGTATGGCTCATTGTAACTGGTGGGGGGTAAGAACTTCCCCTGTAAGGCTCTACTCTCGCACTATTAATTCAATTCTTGGAAAGTGTTACTCGCCCCAAAAAGGATGGCCCCACACAGGAACCTCTCCCTATTTCCACCTAAAAACACTGCCAATCCCCAGGGTTTTTAATTGGAAATAGGGAGAGGTTCCTGTGTGGGGCTGCCCTTTTAAGGACAAGTAACACTTGCCTCCAAAAGGTGAAAGGGAACAACATATTGTCCGTTGTATCAGGTGAGGGCAAAAACTTCCCCTGTAGGGCCTTACTCTCGCCCTATTAATTCACTGGGAAATTGCAGTGTTTTTAGGTGGAAATATGGAGAGGTTTATGTGTGGGGCTGCCCTTTTTAGGGCGAGTAACACTTGCCAAGAAGCGAATTAATAGTGCGAGAGTATGGCCTTAGTGTTGAGCGGCATAGGCCATATTCGAATTCGCGAATATTCGCGAATATATGGACGAATATTCGTCATATATTCGCGAATATTCGCATATTCGTTATATTCTCGTTTTATTTTCGCGTATGCGAAAATACGCGCATACGAAAATTTGCATATGCGAAAATTTACATATGTTATTTTTCGCATATGCGAATTTTCGCACGCCAGTCTCACACTGTAGTATTACAGCCTTCTTTACACCACACAAGCTGGAAGCAGAGAGGGGTGATCACTGTGATGTGTACTGTGAAGAAAAAAAAAAAAAAAAAAAAACGAATATTCGTAATTACGAATATATAGCGCTATATTCGCGAAATTCGCGAATTCGCGAATATGCGATATTCGCGAATAATATTCGAATTGCGAATATTCGCGAGCAACACTATATGGCCTTACAGGGGAAGTTTTTACCCCCATCTGTTACAATGAACTATACCTTGTTCCCGTCCACCTTTTAGATGTCTTTGCATCACATTAATACTTGGTGGTGTAGGAGGCACATGGTGTTTTTTTTGCACACCTTTCCTTTTGTTAGATTTCAAAAAACATTTTGGGTCCATATACTTTATCCTAAGAAAAGTTTTGTTTTATCTAATGCATATCCTCAATATCCTCTCCACATTTTTGATGGAAAGATGAGTTCTCCTTGGGGTTACTATGGCCCCCGCCACACTAAACACCCGCCCTGATGGGACACTACTGGCTAGGCATGACAGCTTTTCCAGGGCAAACTTTGCTAGTTGCAGCCACAAATCAAGTTTGGCTGCTCAGAAGTCCAGTGGATCTTCAAAGTGGGTTGGCATGGTCATGTCAAAGTATGCCACCACTGGTTCAGGTCCTGCTCCAGGCCTACATGCTGCTGATTTGCTTCTGAGTTGCTTCACTATGCGGGTGAAGAAAGCTACTTATCAGCGACTATAGACTCAGGCTGCTGATGGAGCTGGTACTGCTCCTGCCACCCCACCCCTCACCAGCAGCCATGGCAGTGGAACTTGAGCGCAGATGGCCCCCGAGTCAGACCTGCAAGAGGATGGAAGATGGCGCAGATTGGCATCGGCCAACTGACTACGTAGTATGTGTCTGTAGTAGGTCAGTTTGTTCTCCCTCCCAGTGGGTGTAAAAAAAGGCCCCCATTTTGTGCCGGTAGCGAGGGTCCAACAAGGTGGAGAGCCAGAAGTTATCCCACTGCCTAATGGTAACAATTTTATGGTCACTACGCAAGCAAGTGAGCATGCATTGTGCCATTTGTGCAAGTGACTCAGAGGTCCTCCCTGCCTCGATCTCCACTGCATATTGCCATGTGTGTATGGGTCTTCTGTCTCGTCTTCCTCATCATCCTCTAGCTCCACAGTCTGCTCCTGCTCCTCCACCCATTTCGTGAAAACTTGCCTGTGCTCGACTGTCCCCCTCCTCCTCTTCCAGTTCAGCTCCCACAGGGCTCATGTGGCCGTGAGATGTAGGCACCACATCTCCAGTGCCCTAACCAGCCATTGTTTCCACCATCTGTTGTAGGAAATGAAGCAGTGGAATGATGTTGTTCATCCCATAATCTTGGGGATTGATGTGACTAATGTGGCTTCCTCAAAGGGCCTGAGCAAATGACAGGTGTCACGTATGAGTTGCCACTGGTTGACATTGAAGTTGCACATGGGAGTCACCCTATCCACTTGGATCATCAATAAATCGGTGATGGCTTTTCTCTGTTCATATAGTCGGTACAACATATGGAGGGTGGAATTCCAACAGGTGGAAACGTTGCATACAAGACTATGTTGGGGGATGCCCTTCTGACACTGCAGCTCAAGGAGAATTTGCTTTGCGGTGTACAAGTGCCTGAAGTGCATGCAAAGTTTCCTTCCCATTGTTAGAATGTCTTGCAGATGGGGGAACACTTCAGGAACCGCTTGACAACCAGACTGAACATGTGTGCCATGCAGGGCACATGGCTCAAGCTTCCTTGACGCAGCGCAGACAAGATAATCTTCCCGTTGTCAGTCACCACGGTTCCCATCTCCAGTTTTCGGGGAGTGACTTCCCCCCCCCCGCTCCCGCTATGCAAGTCTATGGGAGGGGGCTTGATGGCCTTCATGCCCCCTCCCATAGACCTGCATAGCTGGGGTGGGGGGGATGTCACAAGGGGGTGGAGTCGTGACATCAAGATACTCCAGCCCTGTGGTCGCCACCCGGCTGTTTGTGAGCTGGCACCGTGGCGTGCAGCTCAAACATGTGGGTGGCTAATACAAGATTGCGGGGGTCCCCAGCGGCGGGACCTTCGTGGTTAGACATCTTATCCCATATCCTTTCTATAGGGGATAAGATGTCTCAGGGCCAGAGTACCCCTTTAACAGGAACCAAATATTTCACCACGTAGGTGTACATACAGTTTACACTTATGAAAAGAGGACATTACGCTCCTCTACAAACTGTATTAGGCTACCAATACAAGTGTGTAGCTTTGGCTGGCCTTTCACAGTAACTAGGCACAAATTAGTTTAACAGGAAAAAAAAATCTTACACCACGTAGGTGTATGTAAAGTTTATACTTACGAGAGGAGGACAATTCGCTCTGCTACAAACTGTATTAGGCTATAAAAACAAGTGTGTAGCTTTGGCTGGCCTTTCACAGTAACTAGGCCCAAATTAGTTTAACAGGAAAATATATAAAGGACATCACATAGGTGTACGTACAGTTAACACTTGGGAGAGCAGGACAATACGCTCCGCTTAAAACTGTATTAGGCTACAAAAACAAGTTTGAAGCTTTGGCTGGCCTTTCACAGTAACTAGGCCAAAATTAGTTTTTCAGGAAAAAAAATTGTACTCCACCTATGTATGCACAGATTACACTTATGAGAGGACAATACGCTCCGCTACGCAACCTGTATTAAGCACTAAAAACAGGTGCCTATGTCTTTAACTGCACTGCACACCCTAACTGGCCCCTATTAGCCTTAGAGTTGTTGTACACCCCAGTGCAGCAGTACAAAGTCACTGTGTAGTACACCCAAAAGTGTACTTTCTCTCTCCCTTCCCTGTCAGTGCTTTTCTGCATTTGGGCTTGTGGTGAATTGCTGCTGTAAAGCTGTTTTTCTGTGCAACACACATTGCCAACAAAGAGTATATAACAATATACTCAAGTAACATAATAAGTATTGAGATGAACTTTTGTTGTTGACGAAATACTTATTTTCCACCATAATTTGCAAATAAATGTTTTAAAAATCAGACTGTGATTTTATGGATTTCTTTTTCTCATTATGTCTGTCATAGTTGAGGTATACCTATGATAAAAATTACAGGCCTCTCACATCTTTTTAAGTGGGAGAACTTGCACAATTGATAGCTGATTAAATACTTTTTTTTGCCCCACTGTACACACGTTTCTGGAAGCCATTGTCAGAAGTCATCATTACAGTGTTAATGGCATTAGCTTCCTGGGTCCACAGTTAAAGCACACCTAAGATGCCTCCTGCATAAGAGATATACGTGTGGTTTTAAAGAAAATTATTGACATGAAATCTTTAAAGGCATAATTATGAATTTTAATGTCTTGAATGTATTTGGGGAAATTGGATGCACTCTATGTATAGAAACAATGTTTTAAATAAATATTTTAGGAAAATAATAACATAGAAACATAGAATGTGTCGGCAGATAAGAACCATTTGGCCCATATAGTCTGCCCAATAATCTGAATCCTATGAATAGTCCCTGGCCCTATCTTATATGAAAGATAGCCTTATGCTTATCCCATGCATGTTTAAACTCCTTCACTCTATTTGCAACGACCACTTCTGCAGGAAGGATATTCCATGCATCCACTACTCTCTCAGTAAAGTAATACTTCCTGATATTACGGCAAAAACCTTTGCCCCTCTAATTTAAAACTATTTCCTCTTGTGGTAGTTGTTCTTCTTTTAAACATGCTCTCCTCCTTTACCATATTGATTCCCTTTATGTATTTAAAAGTTTCTATCATATCCCCTCAGTCTATTTTTTCTTCCAAGCTATGCATGTTAAGGTCCTTTAACCTTTCCTGGTAAGTTTTATCCTGCAATCCATGTACTAGTTTAGTAGCTCTTCTCTGAACTCTCTCTAGAGTATCTATATCCTTTTGGAGATATGGCCTCCAGTACTGCGCACAGTACTCCAAGTGAGGCCTCACCAGCGTGCTGTTCAGCGGCATGAGCCATTCTCTCTTTCTACTGCTTATACCTCTCCCTATACATCCAAGCATTCTGCTAGATTTTCCTGCTGCTCTATTACATTGTCTTCCTACCTTTAAGTCTTTTGAAATAATTACTCATAAATCCCTTTCCTGAGATACTGAAGTCAGGACTGTGTCAAATATTCTATATTCTGCCCGAGGGATTTTACGCCCCAGGTGCATTATCTTGCACTTATCCACATTAAATTTCAGTTGCCAGAGTTCTGACCATTCTTCTAGTTTGCCTAAATCCTTTTCCATTTGGCGTATCCCTCCAGGAACATCAACCCTGTTACATATCTTTGTATCATCAGAAAAAAGACATACCTTACCATCGAGACCTTTTGCGATATCACTAATGAAGATATTTAAAAAAATTGGTCCCAGTAAAGTACAAAACTGCTTCAAAAACTGTCAAAGGCAAAACTGCTAATCAAACAAAATTATAAAAATAATCAATGTACATTGTTGGGTGAATATTGTTTGGAATAACGATAGTTTTATAAGTAAACTTTATTTTGCCATAGATAAACATTTACAATACAATTTATATACTACTATGTATATACAATATACATAATCAAGTATTGTTAAGCAGCAAACATAACACTGTGCATAGTGTTTAGAGTACATTTCACAGACAAAAATAGAGAACAATGTGCAATAACACTCCAGTATCAAATACCACATTGCAGATTTTACAATACTTTGAAGTACATTATTTTACTTTTATTTTTGCTAAATTAAAGACACAAAAGGAATTATTCATATACAGTTTCCAACTATATACATATATTTAAATAAATCTATAAGATCATATGTGTAGTCATTACTCATATTACAGTGAATATAACACACTGCTCGAATTCTGATGTGTGTATAGGACAATGGGTTCATAGGGTTCCCAGCAAAGTTCTTGAACAGATCCACTAAAAACTTTTATCGAGAAATCTCAAATATAATCATACTGCAGATGTTATCTGAGTAAGGCCCAGTTCATTTACCCCACCACCTCCATGAGGTGTGTAGGAAGTCATCTCCACTGCTAGTCATACCGGCTTGGTAGTCCGCTCACCGTCCCTTGTGTAGGCTGGGTCATGGACAGTGTTCCCAACTCGGCTATTTCCTTGCCTATCCAATCTTAATCTTGAAGGAAAACAAAAGTCTTTGAAACACCTTTTGAAGTTTTCATCCAGGAAAGCATATAAGATTGGATTTAAACTGCTATTTGTGTAGCCCAAAGCAATGCAGAAATAATAGATTGAGCTTACAGCAATGCCTTGTGGTACATCGACAAGGGTTTCAACCAACACAAAAATGTGAATTGGGGTCCAGCATATGATAAATACAGCTACAACAACAAGCACAAGTCTTGTTATTCGGCGGAGGTTTCTGTCTTTTTCCCGAGAACCAGAGAGTAGCCGAACACTTTTTAATCGCAGAATCATTAAGGTATAACATATAATTATGATAAGTACAGGAATGATGAATGCAAAAACAAAGACGCAGATTTTCATCACTGTGTCCCAGTACCAGTAAGGAGCTGGAAATTGAAGGGCACATTCTATAACACCTAGAAGGTTAAAAAGAAGAATCAAGTCATTAGATTGGCAAAAAGAAATACTCTTGTATGTTCACAAATTATTCCAGGTTCTTATTTTATCAATTACTATTTCATTTTTACAAATAATGTATACTGTGTTATTTTACTTCAAAAGCTGTTATGGCAATTATTTGGTCTCTAAAGATGAATTCAACAGAACCTTGACAACTGTACTTTTTTTTTTATTCCATCCTGTGGCCAAAGACTATCTAAGAGCATGTTCCAGTATTTGGCTGTATTAAATCAAGAAAAAATCTAGATCATATAGTCCCTTTAAGGTTAAAAAAATATCCTAAAATGTTCACAGTGTGCGCAGGGCCTCAGAATAGGCTAACCTTTTATGTGTTGTAGAGAATAATTCTCAGGCAGGATTAAAATGAAAGTTAACATCTCTATTATAAAGTAAACAGAGGTTATGGCCCTTGACCTTACCTGCATCATAACCTCAGCAAATATAACACAGCATGCATGCAACAATCTCTAACAGGAATTATAAGGTTGTTTCCTAACTTTCTCAAGAAAGATGGTTGTCCCCATAATACATGAAGACCAGAATAAAAATGTTACAAACAAAAAATGAAAAATGATTTTTATTAAATGGGCACTCAAATACAAAAATGTTTTATATGTTGTACATCTTGGCAAAACATTAACCTTTCTAAGATACTTCATAAGAAAATGTTATTTCCTTTTTATAGAAATCATGGCTTATAAAATCATAGCTTTGTCCAAGTTGAAGCACAGGCATGGACAAAGTCCAGTAAGTGAGGGTGGGCTAGCACTCCCCTGTGCCCCTGATAGGACAGGAGAGAGCACAGAGGAGTACTATCAGACAGGAGAGAGCACAGAGGAGTACTATCAGACAGGAGAGAGCACCGAGGAGTATTATCAGACAGGAGAGAGCACAGAGGAGTCCTATCAGACAGGAGAAAGTACAGATGAGTGCTAGCCCACCCTCACAAACTGGATTTTGTCCGTGAGTGTGCTTCTGCTTGGACAAAGCCATGATTTTATAAGCCATGATTTCTATAAAAAGGAAATAACATTTTCTTATGAAGAACATTATACATTATAATAGTTCATGTTTTGCCAAGATGTACAACATATAAAAAGTTTTTATATCTGACAGTGTCCATTTGAAATAACATTTTCCATGTTAATATTTATCAATATAAAAAATAAGGTTATACAGTGGTCTGTCAAATTTCGATATTAATTGGTTCCAGGATGACCATAGTTTGTTGAAACGATTGTAGAATGAGACCATAACTCTATGGAAATCTTAGAATTGGCTTTGAAGCCACCAAAATGTCAATAGGAGGATTAAAGGAATAAGAAGACTAATATAGATAAAGCAAGTATACATATAAAAGTACAAATAAAAGTAAGAAAGAGCTGCTGAAAGCTGTAAATAATTGTCTATGTAAAGGACAGGAGCTTCTTCAGGGTACTTTAGAGTATACATAATGTCCCAAAAAACGTTAAAAGGAGCCGCCCTCACCTAGTGTCTAAAGGAACAGTTAACCCTGGCACAGGTGAAGAGTATTACAGAAGATGTAGTGTTTCCCTGTACTATAGGGGATGCTCCTGGAAAGCCAGTCAGAACATGGACTTTAGTAATACAGGGGTTTAACCAGTGAAATATCCATTCTGATTGGTCTGATCTTTCAGCAATTGACACGTTTCACAGATCTTGACTGTCCATAGCATTGTACATTGAGTTTAGTTTCAAGTTACAATTGTCCAGGACAGTTGTATATTAAAAATATTGCAACCTGAGGCCATTGTAAGTTGAGGGATCACTGTATATTCTTTTTAACAGTACTTAACATGGTACTTCACAACTTCAGAACATTCCCCTATCTGCAGGTAAGGAGATAAGTGTCTTATCGGGGGTGGGGTTGGGTTCCACACTGTTCTCCTCAAAACAAGGCCCCATCTCTCCTTGTACATGGAGTGGTGTGTCAGTATGCACTGTTTGAACTGTTTTTAGAAGCACTGGAGATACCCGAGTACAGGAGCTTGCGAGGGAGGTCCCAGAGTTAGGAATCCCCTGCAATCAGACACTTGTTTATTGGGGGATACATTTTGAAGTAATGGAGTATTCCTTTAATATCTATTTTATCCATTAAAAATATTGTTTAAGAATATAATAACTGTTTTTACATTGAAGTAATATGGATTAAAATATTGCATGAGACACTCACAAAATACTGTACTCTCCATAGTAACTGCAATGAGAAACCATAAGCCGGGTGTTTTCTACTGGTCAGAGTTTATGTTTATTTGCTTGGTAGCGTGAGAAGTCTATAGACGTCTATATTAAAGAATATTGATATCTGCCTGTATATCGGTATTAGCAGTTATATTATTATTTAAATATATTTACATTAAAATGCTAATGAAATCCAGCAGTAACTGATGTATGGCAGCACAGAATATGGACTTTCTGTGACTTATCTGATCAACAACTTCTAGGACAGATTCTTGCATTGGCTTATTACTTTCTTACTTCCAATTTACATACTGAAAGCGTGATCATGAATAATACACCCTGGCCACTATCACTGCCAAGGCCATATCTGTAGTAAGATTATTAAACAATTTTCCAAGGTTTTCTCTCACATGGAATATGAAGACGCATAAATACAATTTCCTGAAATCTTGTGATATGGCAGGACGGAGTGAAGGACGACAATCAGCGGAAAATAGAAACTGATAGAGAACTAACACGTTTACTCACAACACAAACTGAATTATTGTGGCTTCAGGAGCATAGAATCAATTTAAGGCATTAGAACAACCTCAAGGTTCAATTTCAATCAGTTCACATTCATAAGAAAAGCAGTAGAAAGGCAATGATGTGATATACTGTATTCCAACAAGTCTAAAGTAAGCTAAATCCCTTACTGTATGTAATAATAATTTGCAAATAAAATGTTGCAATCATTTTCTTGTGTTACTCAGTTTAAAGTAAACAGATGTAAACACATTGTTGGTGGGTTGGCAGGTTGTAAATTGGTAGGTGGTAGGTTGTAATCTGGCCACAGACAAATCTTTCTGCTAATACGATTCCATAGATCCAAAGCCCACAGCACCAGATTGGTGTAGAACTTGAATGGGCACTGTCACTACAAGCACTACAAGTCCTAGGCACATGGCAAAAGTTTTGATTGGTCAGGGTCCAGACTCAACTGGTGATTGAAAACCAGAAACAAGATATTTAGCCCCGACCTTCTAGGTGAGTATATGTAAATTTAAGATAGATTATAAATGTACTATTTGGAACTAATGAGTAGAAATTGATATATTAAAAAATTGGATCATGCTTCAATAATAATGCAATATGTTTATTAAAATATCACAATATATAAAAAGTTACTCCTCACAGGGCCCTTGTGTGGAGAACATATAAAATTGCAGGCAATCAATTGATACTAAGTATGCATAGAATAAATATATAACACTGGCATATTATGTGCAACAAGCAGATGCCTAATTGTAACAAGCAATTACTTGTTGCACAGATCAAATAGTAGGGAAAGCCTATATACTTGCTTGGCTAATTCCCGCATAAAAATAGTTAAGATGAAATGTTTCCTTATTAAAATATTGGACAGTTTGTAGCAATTAGAAAATTGATGTTATCCGTCCTTTTTGTGACAACTCGGGCAGTTTACACTGGAGGCAAGCGATGCTGTAAGGTGCCTAGATGTTTTAATGCACCTGATCCTCTAAGCGGTGGTCCCAGATGGTATTCAGGTAGTGGCCAAGCAGAGTCCTATTTTGGAGCGGTGGTGGTTGCCCCGGGCTTATGGCGCTGGCAGGCGCTGATGTTTAGAAGATGCCGGGAGACCGCTGGCACTGGCAGGCGCTGGAGATGGAACAGTCCTCACCGCTGGGCTTCAATGCTGGCTGGATGGAACCGGGTACTGCACGCTGAGTACGAAGAGCTCGCCTCGTGTTGCCGGCATGTGACATCAGCAGATCTTAGAGTTGGGATCACTGTACCAGAGTTGAACTTGTAATCGATGGACCGGACGGTACTGGACTGGATAGAATATAGTCCGATGGTTCACAGAAGGTAACTGACCATTGATAGTGGGTACAGTTCACAAATAGCGTTTATGTCAGTGACTATGTAGACAAGACTAGACGCGTTTCAGAATTAAATGATGTAACCCTTTCCTCAGTAGTCTACTCTTGTCTACATAGTCACTTGCGTCTAGTCTTGTCTACATAGTCACTGGCACAAACGCTATTTGTGAACTGTACCCACTATCAACGGTCAGTTACCTTCTGTGAACCATCGGACTATATTCTATCCAGTCCAGTACCGTCCGGTCCAACGATTACAAGTTCAACTCTGGTACAGTGATCCCAACTCCAAGATCTGCTGACGTCACACACCGGCAACACGAGGCAAGCTCTTCATACTCAGCGTGCGGTCCCCGGTTCCATTTTATCTGTTTAACTTTCCGGAGCCAGTTGATATATGAAAAAAAGTTTTTGCCTGGAATACCACTTTAAGGTGAAAATAGGCTGAGTCCCTAAGGGGTTAAAGGGGTACTCCGGTGGATTATTATTATTTTTTTTATCAACTGGTGCCCCAGAAAGTTTAACAGATTTGTAAATTACTTCTATTTAAAAAATCTTAATCCTTTCAGTACTTATCAGCTGCTGTATAATAAAGAGAAAGTTATTTTATTTTTGAATTTCTTTTCTGTCTGTCCACAGTGCTCTCTGCTGACACTTCTGTCCATGCCGGGCGGGAGCAGAAGCAAATCCCCATAGCAAACCTTTCCTGTTCTAGACAGTTCCTGACATGAACATAGGTGTTAGCAGAGAGCACTGTGGACAGACAGAAAGGAAATTCAAAAAGAAAATAACTTCCTGTGGAGCATACAGTATCTGATAAGTACTGGAAGGATTAATATTTTTTTAATAGAAGTAATTTAACCCCTTAAGGACCAAGGGCGTACAGGTACGCCTTTGCTCCCTTGTACTTAAGGACCAAGGGCGTACCTGCACGCCCATGGGAATTTCGGTCCCTGTCGCGTGCCGGGCGGGGACCGGACCAGGGTGACTGCTGATATTGATCAGCAGGCACCCCTGTGTAAATGCCCAGGGGGGTCATCAGACCCCCCCCATGTAGGCGATCGCCGAAAAACGCAAGTGAATTCACACTTGCGATTTTCGGCTATTACAGTGATGCGGGTCACGTGTGACCCGCTGACCCGGAGATACAAGGTGATCGGGGGTGTAGGATACACCCCCTATCACCCTCTGTATCTATGGGGAGGTGGCGATTTCGTCACCCCCCCAGGATCGCTGCTATTGGCCGGACGATCGTCCGGCCAATAGCAGCCGGCAGGGGAGGGGTTAACGGACCCTTCTCGTGGCTCTGCTTGCTCCCTGAGTTTATTCAGCGGTCAGAGCTGCGAGAAGGAGCCAGGGACCCCCCCTCTGTGAAGATCGGAGCCCCTCACAGAGGAAGACCCCCCTTAGAGCAGGGAGAGAGTACAGCCCCAGGGACAGGTAGGGTTAACCAGTAAAATAAAGTAAAAAAAAGTAAAAAAAAAAAATTTCCCCCCCTGACCCCCTAATAGGACCTAAAGGGTCCGCCACAATTTTTTTAGTGTGACCTGGGCCTGCAGGGATTCAGGGCGCTGCATTTGGCCATTTTTTTTTTTGGGCCGCAGCGCTTCCCCCCCCCCCCCCATACAGTTAGTTACACCAATCACACACACTACATACTCACCCCCCCCTCCACACACACACACACCCGCCACTCCCGCCACCAACCCCCCCCCCCACCACCGTAGAAAAAAGGCGATGGCTCGCCAGGCATTTTCGGCAGCGGAGGCATACGCTTTTCTTGCCTCCGACTCCGAATCTGTCAGTGAGGACGATGAAGATCCAACATTCCTGTGTTCTTCATCGTCGTCTTCTAGTACTGATGATGAGCCCCCTGCACGGCGGCGGAGACGCCGCCAGGCGAGGCCACGCACCTCCCATGAAAGTGGCCCAGTGGCCGGCACTAGTGCAAGTGGTGATGCTGCTCGTACTAGGAGTCCGACCCCCCAGAAAAGTTTACTGGAGCCCCCTTCCGGTGAACCTGTCTGGAGACCCCCAGAGGCTTATCAGCCACGGGTTCCGGAGTTTGTTGGCGACTCCAGAATCCGGATTGACAATTCTGGATTCACTGAAATTGACTATTTCAGTTATTTTTTCAGTGACAGTTTTGTCAATCTGATGGTGGAGCAGACAAATCTGTATGCCAGGCAGTTTATCACCCACCACCCTGATTCTGTTTTGGCCAGGCCCAATTAATGGTACGCCATTGATGCAGCAGAGATGAGGACATTTTGGGGCCTCTTGCTGCATATGGGCCTGGTCAAAAAACCAAGTGTCAGACAGTACTGAAGCGGGGACATCCTCTACCAGACCCCGCTTTACAGTATTTACAGTCATGGCACGGAGGCGGTTTGAGGCCATTCGGAAATGCCTGCATTATGCAGATAATGCGGCATGTCCGCCCCGAGGTGATCCCGCCCATGACCGGCTTTACAAAGTGAGGCCAGTCATCGATCACTTTGGGGCCAAATTTTTGGAGGCCCCTCAGGGAGCTCTCGGTTGATGAGTTTCTTATCAGTTTTAAGGGGAGACTCATCTTCCGCCAATATATTCCCTCGAAGCGGGCGCGGTATGGCGTGAAGCTCTATAAACTTTGTGAGAGTACCTCCGGGTACACTCTCAAGTTTAGAGTGTATGAGGGATGAGATTCCCGTATTGAACCCCCCGCATTCAGCAGCTAATAAGTACTGGAAGGTCAGTTTAACTTTCTGGCACCAGTTGATAAATAAAAAAAGTTTTCCACCAGAGTACGCCTTTAAGGACTCAGGGCGTACCTGTACGCCATGGTCCCGTTTGCTACGGGTAGCCAGGACCCACGGCTAATGCCAGGCTTGGCTGATGAGGCCGATGCCCAGCATTAACCCTTTAGATGCCGTGATCAAAGTTGATTGTGGCATCTAAAATGAAAGTAAAAGAATCCCAGCAGCTCAGTGGAGCTGATCTGGACTATTGCAATGTCCCGATCAGCTTACCAGACGATGGGAGGGTCCTCACCTGCCTCTCCGTTGTCCGATCGACGATCTACTGCTCCATGCCTGCCCAGCAGGCTAGAGCAGTAGATCGCCGGTTACACTGATCAGTGCTTTGCAATGGCAAAGCACTGATCAGTGTATGCAATCAGAAGATTGCATGTTGTAGCCCCCTATGGGGGATAAAAAAGAAATAACAAAAGTTTAAAAAAATAAATTAATAAAAGTTCATTAACCCCTTCCCTATTAAAAGTTTAAATCACCCCCTTTTCCCATTTGTTAAATAAAATAATTAAATAAAGAATAAAAATAATCATATGTGGTACCATCGCATGCATAAATGTCCGAACTGTTAAAATATTAGGTTAGCTAAACCACACGGTCGATGGCGTACATGCAAAAAAAATGCCAAAGCCCAAAATTGTGCATTTTTGGTCACTTCATATACCATAAAAATATTAATAAAAAGCAATCAAAGAGTCCCATCAAAACAAAAATGGTACCTATAAAAACTACAGATGACGGCGCAAAAAAATTTGCCCTCATACCACCCCGTACATGGAAAAATAAAAAAGTTTTAGGGGTCATAAGATGCCAATTTTAAACATACTAATTTTGGTGCATGTAGTTTATAATGTATTAAAATAAAATAAAACCTAAATAAGTTGGGTATCTTTGTAACCTTATGGACATACAGAATAAAGATAAGGTGTCATTTATACCAAATATTGCACTGTGTAGAAACGGGAGCCCTCAAAATTTACAAAATGGCGTTTTTTATTTCACCCCACAAAAATTTTTTATTGGGTTTCCCAACAGGTTATATTCTTAAATAAGGGATGTCATTGCAAAGTACAATTGGAGATGCAAAAAACAAGCCCTGATAAGGGTCTGTAGGTGCAATATTGAAAGCGTTATGATTTTTAGAAAGGAAGGAGGAAAAAGCGAAAATGCAAAAACGAAAATTTGTCCTTAAAGGGGTATTCCAGGCCAAAACTTTTTTATATATCAACTGGCTCTGGAAAGTTAAACACATTTGTAAATTACTTCTATTAAAAAATCTTAATCCTTCCAATAGTTATTAGCTTCTGAAGTTGAGTTGCTGTTTTCTGTCTAACTTCTTTCTGATAACTCACGTACCGGGAGCTGTCCAGCTCCTATGGGGATATTCTCCCATCATGCACAGCTCCCGGGACGTGACATCATCATTGAGCAGTTAGACAGAAAACTTCAGAAGCTAATAACCATTGGAAGGATTAAGATTTTTTAATAGAAGTCATTTACAAATCTGTTTAACTTTCCGGAGCCAGTTGATATATGAAAAAAAGTTTTTGCCTGGAATACCACTTTAAGGTGAAAATAGGCTGAGTCCCTAAGGGGTTAAAGGGGTACTCCGGTGGATTATTATTATTTTTTTTATCAACTGGTGCCCCAGAAAGTTTAACAGATTTGTAAATTACTTCTATTTAAAAAATCTTAATCCTTTCAGTACTTATCAGCTGCTGTATAATAAAGAGAAAGTTATTTTATTTTTGAATTTCTTTTCTGTCTGTCCACAGTGCTCTCTGCTGACACTTCTGTCCATGCCGGGCGGGAGCAGAAGCAAATCCCCATAGCAAACCTTTCCTGTTCTAGACAGTTCCTGACATGAACATAGGTGTTAGCAGAGAGCACTGTGGACAGACAGAAAAGAAATTCAAAAGAAAAGAACTTCCTCTGTATTATACAGCAGCTGATAAGCACTGGAAGGATTAGGATTTTTAAATAAAAGTAATTTACAAATCTGTTTAACTTTCTGGCACCAGTTGATTTAAAAAAAAAAAATTTTCACCGGAGTACCCCTTTAAGATTAGCATACTTGTAACTTTTTTGACACCAATAAATTATCACACATTGATTTACTGTTTCAATAAAGAAGCCAAAAGAAGAAAACTAATTAAAGTGAAGACAAAATCGAATCAATAACTGGATACAAAAGAATAGTAAAGAGCCTCCCGAGAGGGCCTGAAAACACTATCGAACCTCATTGAAATTCATAGTTAAACTGTGACAACCAATAGTCTGATTATCTTTGGATGTAAGAGTAGAGATTGTGCTTTAGTGGCTTGCTTACAAAAGCAGGATAAAAAAAATGGTTAAAAGCTAAATACACCGATATTTGGAATCATAAATAAAAACTTTAATCTGTTAGAGTCTCTATGGTGCCTAAATTTTGTGATTGAAAAATGTGAGTAATGGGGTGTTTACCATATATTATAGACACGCAGCACAGAGCTTCTGCATGGAGGACATTCTTTGACAATGCAATTTTGGTAAAAATAACAGTTCATCTAGAATATTTTAAAAATATGATTTTATTAACATGATGGACATAGAAAACCTGCCTCCAAATGGTATAAGAGTGTATATTTAGACTGTAAAGTCTAGATTTGACGCATATGACTTAGTTTTACTCCCAATATGTTGCCAAAAATTGTTGCATTTAAGTCACACCCATTTCCACATTTACCACCCCCTTTTCTGCATGTCCGACCCCCCTCTTTACACGAGTAAGGAAAGTGTCTAAAACATATGGAAGAATGGTTCAAGTAGTTACAGATAGTTCTTTGGCATAAAATGCACTAGACCTTTTATTTATTTTATTTAACTTTGACATTATTTCTGTGGGTCATTCAATGTAACCCCATTACTGCATATTGCAAATTATTACTTCAAGGATATTATTAAAATCCATTTTCTGCTGACTACCACAAAAAGTATACAGTTGGACATTAACCATTGGACTGGATTGGACTGGTACTTAACCCCTTTTTGCATTTTCGTTTTTTGCTCCTTGCCTTTAAAAAATCATAACTCTTTCAATTTTGCACCTAAAAATCCATATGATGGCTTATTTTTTGCGCCATCAATTCTACCTTGTCATGACGTTAGTCATTGTGCCCAAAAATCTACGGTGAAATGAAAAAAAAAATCATCGTGCGACAAAATTGAAATAAAAAACGAAGTTTTGTAACTTTTTGGGGCTTCCGTCTCTAGGTAGTAAATTTTTCGGTAAAAATGACACCTGATATTTATTCTGTAGGTCCAAACGGTTAAAATGATACCCTACTTATATAGGTTTGATTTTGTCGTACTTCTGGAAAAAATCATCACTTCATGCAGGAAAATTAATACGTTTAAAATTGTCATTTCTGAACCCTATAACTTTTTTATTTTTCCGTGTATGGGGCGGTATGAGGGCTAATTTTTTGCCCCGTGATCTGAAGTTTTTAACGGTACCTTTTTTGCATTGATATGACTTATTGATGCACTATTTTGGACTTTTGAATTTTTTTGCGTGCACGCCATTGACCGCGTGGTTTAATTAACAATATATTTTTATAATTCGGACATTTCCGCACGCGGCGATACCATATATGTTTATTTTTATTTTCCCTGTGTTTTTTTTTTTTTTTAATGGGAAAAGGGGGGTGATTCAAACTTTTAATAGGGAAGGGGTTAAATGATATTTATTCACTTTTTTTTCACTTTTTTTTTGCAGTGTTATAGCTCCCATAGGGGCTATAACACTGCACACACTGATCTTTATCATTGATCACTGGTTTCTCATAAGAAACCAGTGATCGATGATTCTGCCGCTTGACTGCTCATGCCTGGATCTCAGGCACTGAGCAGTCATTCGGCGATCGGACAGCGAGGAAGCAGGTAGGGACCCTCCTGCTGTCCTGTAAGCTGTTTGGGATGCCATGATTTCGCCGCGGCTATCCCAAACAGCCCACTGAGCTAACCGGCACGGTTTCAGTTTCACTTTAGACGCGGCGTTCAACTTTGAACGCCGCATTTAAAGGGTTAATAGCGCGTGGCACAGCGATCAATGCCGCGTGCTATTATCCACGGGTCCTGGCCATTGTTAGAGGCCGGGCCCGACCCGCTATGACGCCGTGGCCCCGCGTTATATGTGTCATGTCATGTGTCCTTAAGGGGTTAAAGTGTACCTTTCATTAAAAAAAACTTTTGATATATTATAGATTAATGTATGCAGAATAACTTTCCAATAGCATGTTATTAAAAATTATGCTTCTTTCTATTTAATTTTCCACTTTGAAAAGTGACCACTAGGGGGTCTCCCTACCAGTCCTTTTTTTTATAGATTTCAGACTCATGCTGGAGTCCTAAATCTCAGACTGTATCCGGAACACACACAAACTCACCACTGTTCAATGCCAGGGAGCAATGTTGCGCTTTCTGTGTCCCGGATGCAGTCTGAAATTTAGGACTCCTGCATGAGTCTGAAATCTATAAAAAGGACTGGTAGGGAGACCCCTAGTGGTCATTTTTTCAAAGTGGAAAATTAAATAGAAAGAAGCATATTTTTTTATAACATGCTATTGGAAAGTTATTCTGCATACCTTAATCTATAATATATCAAAAGTTTTTTTTTTATGAAAGGTACCCTTTAATAAATGTATAAACTTTTAAAAATTGAGTACAACTGCCCCTCAATAAAGGATCTTCATAGACTGTATAGATGTATGACAACCTACCACTGCCATTTGGCTATTGACAGTCACCATATTTTAACATGCTTGAAATGATTTTAATAAGCTTACTCCAACTCTTTCTTTTCTTTTATATAGTGATTAGTGTTGCTCGCGAATATTCGCAATGCGAATTTTATTCGCGAATATCACATATTCGCGAATTCGCGAATATTCGAGAATATAGCACTATATATTCGTAATTACGAATATTCGTTTAGTTTTTTTTCACAGTACACATTACAGTGATCACCCCTCTCTGCTTCCAGCTTGTGTGGTGTAAAGAAGGCTCTAATACTACTGTGTGAGACAGGTGTGCGAATTTTCGCGTATGCGAAAATTTGCATATGCTAATTTTTGCACATGCGAAATTTTGCTTATGCTAATTTTTGTATATGATAATTTTTGCATATGTTAATTTTCGCATACGCGAATTTTCACATATGCGAAAATAAAACGAGAATATCACGAATATGCGAATATTCACGAATATATGACGAATATTCGTCCATATATTCGCGAATATTCGCAAATTCGAATATGGCCTATGCCGCTCAACACTAATAGTGATATCATTGTCCTAGTGGGAACATTACTCTTTTATCATCCACATGGAAGGTTATGGCACTTTAGAGATTAGTTAAGTGGCCACTTCTTCATACTGAGCGTCCATTTTTCCTGTCACTTAAAGCAAATGGACATTCAGAAATTTCCAATACATTTTCTATCACCATGTATGGTGGCATGGTGATAGAAAACGTTACTGAAGCTGTTCTGAACAGCTGACCGATGACACTATGCTGCTGGGGACCAATCAGAATGGTCCGCTGCTGCTGATTGTTGTCACTGGACAGTCAGTAGGTGACTGACCAATGACAAGGGACTTGCGGGGTTCGCGGCGGCTCCGGGCTGATTGGGTCTCTGGTGACCTGATAGCCTGGAAAATAGGGATGATCGGAGCTGTCAGAGACAGCCCCGATCATCCTGAGGGATAGGAGCTAGGTGGCAGTGGTGCCACCTCCTCCTATCCCCTGCCGTTGGTCAGTTAGGACTTACCGACCAATGGCATTTGGGGGCGCGGGGTTAAAGTTGAAATCCCCGCTCTGCCCACCCCTGGATGTCGGGGCAGAGTGGGGGAAAGATGGCGGACCGGTGGCAGGCAGCGGTGGGATAGGCAGCAGGCAGTGGGGGAGGCAGCAGTAAAGATCAGCGGTAAGTGATCTTCACTGCTGCCATCCAGGAGTTGTCAAACTACAACTCCCAGTAAGCCCAGACAGCCAAAGGCTGTTGGTCATGCTGGGAGTTGTAGTTTTGCAACATCTGGAGGGCCACTGTTTGGAGACCACTGTGCAGTGGTGTCCAAACTGTAGCCCTTCCAGATGTTGCAAAACTACAATTCCCAGCATGGCCAGACAGTCAGGGATGCTGGGCATGTAGTTCTGCAATATCTGGCCCTTCAGATGTTGCAGAACTACAACTCCCAGCATGCCTGGACAGTCTGGGCATGCTTGGAGTTGAAGTTTTGCAACATCATGAGGACTAGAGTCCTGAAGTGGTGTTCAAACTCTAGTCCTCCAGCTGTTGCATAACTACAACATCCAGCGTGCACGGACAGCCAGAGGGCTTGCTGGTAGTGGTAGTTTTGCAACAGCTGTAGGTTTTCCCCAACCCCCCCATGTGAATGTAAAAGGTACATTCACATGGGAGGGGGTTTACAGCGAGTTTTTCGCTACAAGTTTGAGATGCAGCAAATTTTCGGCCGCAGCTCAAACTCCCAGAGAGAAACTCGCTGTAAACCCCTTCCGTGTGAGTGTGCCCTAAAAACACTACACTAACACGAAATATAAAAAGTAAAACACTACATATACACATACCCCCTACACAGTCCAGCCCCCCCCCCCCTAAATAAAGAGAAAAGATGTCTCGTATGACACCGTTTCCAAAACGGAGCCTCCAGCTGTTGGAAAACAACTCTCAGTATTGCCGGACAGCCATTGACTGTCCAGGCATGCTGGAAGTTTTGCAACAGCTGGAGGCACCCTGTTTGGGAAACACTGCCGTAAGGTATTTTTGGTATCGGAGACAAGTGTACTTCCTGCCTCCGGGTCCGTCCCTATGCAAATCCCTTATTTAGGCCTCAAATATGCATGGCGCTCTCTCACTTCGGAGCCTTGTCGTATTTCAAGGCAACAGCCTAGGGTCACATATGGGGTACTTCTGTACTCGGGAGAAATTGCCTAGCAATTTAGTTTTTTTGGGGAGGGGGGGTTCTCCTTTTGCCCCTCATAAAAAGATAAAGTTGGGGTCTACTCCAACATGTTACTGTAAAAAAAAAAAAAAAAAAATTTTTACATTAACATGCTGGTGTTGCCCCATTCATTATTTTCACAAGAAGTACAAGGGGAAAAAAAGACCCCGAAAAATTGTAATGCAATTTCTCCTGAGTACATAAATACCCCATATGTGGATGTAAAAAAAATGCTCTGCAAGCGCACAACATGGCTCAGGAGTGAGAGCACACCATGTACATTTGAGGTGATTTGAACAGGGGGGGATGAACGTTACAGCAGTTCTGACATAAAAACAAACAAAAAAACACCCACATGTGACCCCATTTTGGAAACTGCACCCCTCACGGAATGTAACAAGGGGTACAGTGAGCCTTAACAGCCTTAAGGTGTTTGACGAATTTTCATAAAAGTTGGATGTGAAATTCAAAATTTTGTATTTTTTCACTGAAATGCTGGTGTTATCCTACATTTTTCATTTTCACAAGGGGTAATAGGAAAAAAGCCCACCAAAATTTGTAACCCCATTTCTTCTGAGTATATAAATACCCCATATCTGGATGTAAAGTGAACTACAGGGCTCAGAAGTGAAGGTGCTTTTGGAGAGAATGTGTTTGGAACTGAAGGCCATTTGTGTTTACAAAGCCCCCATGGATCCAGCACAATGGGCCTCCCCCACATGTGACCCCATTTTGGAAACCACACACCTCAGGGAATTTAATAAAGGGTGCAGTGAGCATTTATGCCCCACAGGTGTCTAACAGATTTTTTGAACAGTTGTCCGTAAAAATGAAAAATTTTATTTTTCATTTGCACAGCCCACTGTTCCAAAGATCTGTCAAAGGCCAGTGGGGTGTAAATGCTCACTGCACCCCTTATTATATTTCTTGAGGGGTGTAATTTCCGAAATAGGGTCACATGTGGGGGGTCCATTGTTCTGGTAGCACGGGGGCTTTGTAAACGCACATGACCCCCGACCTCTATTCCAAACAAATTCTCTTTCCAAAAGCCCAATGGCACTCCTTCTCTTCTGAGCATTGTAGTTAGGCGGCAGAGCACTTTACATCCACATATGGGGTAATTCCATACTCAGAAGAAATGGGGTTACAAATTTTAAGGGGCATTTTCTCCTATTACCCTTTGTAAAAATGTAAAATTTTGGGGGGAAAATTCATTTACACATCCAACTTTAACGAAAAGTCGTCAAACTCCTGTGGGATGTTAAAGCTCACTGTACCCCTTGTTACGTTGCACCACAGGGGCTTCCTAAATGCAACAAGCCCCTCAAAAACCATTTCAACAAAATGTGCTTTCTAAAAGCCAAATGTGACTTCTTCTTGTCTGAGCATTGTAGTGTGCCTGCAGTGCACTTGACTTCTACACATGGGGTATTTCCATACTCAGAAGAGTTGGGGTTAAAAATTTTAGCGGGCATTTTCTCCTATTGCCCCTTGTAAAAATGTAAAATTTGGGGGAAAATCAGCATTTTAGCGAAAAAATTATTTAATTTACACATCCAACTTTAACGAAAAGTCGTCAAAAAACTGTGGGGTATTAAGGCTCACTGTACCCCTTGTTACGTTCCTTGAGGGGCTTAGTTTCCAAAATAGTATGTTACATGTTTTTTTTTTTTTTTGCTGTTC
The DNA here is from genome assembly GCF_029499605.1 of Hyla sarda. Classification (NCBI taxonomy): domain Eukaryota; kingdom Metazoa; phylum Chordata; class Amphibia; order Anura; family Hylidae; genus Hyla; species Hyla sarda. The sequence goes on from NC_079193.1 coordinate 288,530,003, forward strand.
TGGCACCATAGGGGCTTCCTAAATGTGACATGCCCCCCAAAAATCATTACAGAAAAACTCACTCTCCAAAATCCCATTGTCGCTCCTTCCCTTCTGAGCCCTCTACTGCGCCCGAACACTTTACAAACACATATGAGGTATTTCCTTTCTTGAGAGAAATTGAGTTACAAATTTTGGGGGGATTTCTCTCCTTTTACCCCTTGTAAAAATAAAAAAAACTGGGTATACAAGAACATGCAAATTTTTAATTTTCTCCTTAACTTTGCTGCTATTCTTGTGAAACACCTAAAGGGTTAAAATACTTTCTGAATGTCATTTTGAATACTTTGAGGGGTGCAGTTTTTATAATGGGGTCATTTATGGGGTATTTCTAATATGAAGGCCCTTCAAATCCACTTCAAAACTGAACTGGTCCCTGAAAAATTCAGAGTTTGAAATTTTTTGTAAATTTTGGAAAATTGATGCTGAACTTTGAAGCCCTCTGATATCTTCCAAAAGTAAAAACATGTCAACTGTATGATGAAAACATAAAGTAGACATATTGTATATGTGAATCAATATATAATTTAGTTGTTATGTCTATTTTCCTTACAAGCAGAGAGTTTCAAAGTTAAAAAAAATGCAAAATTTTAAAAATGTTCATGAAATTTTGCAATTTTTCACCAAGAAATTATGCAAGTATCGACAAAAATGTACTACTATGTTAAATTAGAATATGTCACAAAAAAACTTTCTCGAAATCAAATTCATAAGTAAAAGCATTCCAGAGTTATTAATGCTTAAATTGACAGTGATCAGATGTGCAAAAAATGCTCTGGTCCTTAAGGTGAAAATGGGCTTGGTCCTTAAGGGGTTAAGCCACATCCAGCCATTTAACATAAATAAAGTACTCGTACAATAAGTGAATGCCCCCTGCACAGGTATATTTTTAACTATATAAAAGTGATATTGAATAGTTGCTTGCCACATTTCCTATGAAAGAAATATATGTGGGCAAAATATTTACTCTGTTTCCAAATGAGCGATCAAGATCTTTACTTCAGCCCTAGGTTAGTGCTTCAACCCCTAGAAGATATTTGCTACATTACATATAGATAAATATGGGGTGCATTATCTTCTATCTTGATTTCCTATCTTAAAATTACAAAGTTCAATAGGCTGAAAAATAGTTTGGTAGAAAGATAGATACATCAATAGATAAACATGGTAAAAAAAAATTATTAATCCAGATTCCAAAGTAGGAAAGTGCTGTATTTTCCCATCCAAATACAGATATGACGTTTTAATCCTACCTCTCTTTTTCAAGGTCCCAATTGTAGGATTGAAATGTCATATCTGCATATTGATGGTTAAATAAAACACAATTGTGTACACAGTCTTTTGGAGTGTTACTTTTCTACTTTGGAATTTGGATAAATATGGACCATAAGTCAACCCTTTGGAGTTTGAGCACCCATTATTGGCCTATACGTCCTTTACTATGCCTATTCTTTGACATTTGGTGGTAAAATATAAATTCATATAGTATATGAGTAGCATTATCCTTGTACACAATAAAGAAACATGTATTGTAGTTGGTTGATATACAGAGAACATACTCACCATCACTCATTTTGGTGCCTCCAAGTACGATGGCAGATATCCCAACAGAAGATGAAAGCATCCAGATACACACATTGATGAATTTGGCTTTCAAAGGTGTACGAAAATCAAGTGCCTTTACAGGATGACATACCGCAATGTATCGGTCAACACTCATCATGGTTAAAGTGAATATACTGGTAAACATGTTATAATAGTCAATAGACATAACTATTTTACACAAAATATCTCCAAACGGCCAGGAGTTCATTAGAAATTCAGTGCTTTGGAAAGGCATGGTGGTTGTCACCAGAGCATCAGCCAATGCCAGATTAAAGATATAAATGTTGGTCGCAGTCTTCATTTTGGTATATCTGTGGAGAAAAAAATATCAAGGTCATTGAAAATCAATTAAAATTATTAAAAACTGTGTGTTAAATAATGCAGTAAAAGAATATGTATCATAGGCTATTATAATGTAAATTTGCTAAATTAATGGGAAAAAAAAACCTTCACTTTCAGGCAATTGCATCAATCTAATGTTAAAGAACTATCTATTGCTGCAATAAAATAAAATAAAAATATTTATGTTATAAAGTATTGACTAATTGACATTATATAATTACAACAGTATGATACAATCAAGGTTTTATGTATGTATGTATGGTTTTATGTACTATACAAAATACCAAAGGAACAAAACCATTTAAAAAAAAACACATTATTATAGATTCAAAATACACTTTGTAAAGATGTTATATATACCATAGATATTAATGCTTTTCAGGACATTGAAATTAAGCCACAAATGGGGACTGTGCATGTTTGTGTTTAAGAAGGAATAACATATTACAAAATGGGCAATAGAAATGACTTATATTGTACTGGAGATAAACTGATATTGCCAAATAAATGACTGGCTATTTACTGAAATACAGAATCCTCCAGAGGGAGAAGAATGCTTTGTACATGTTCTGTCCTATATTATTAGATGTCAATTCTGAACTCCTTATCTGACATCCAAAACCCCAGGAGGGACAACCCCATTAACATCTATTGGATGATTATTGATCAATTATCTGTCAAATCGGTGTCATTTTAAGGGGTTCTGCAGAAAAGTTAAACATTGGTGAATATGATACATGTGATCCAAATGTCTCAGTTAAAATTTAGATCCTAAGAATTTACCATGGGGTTCAGATAAAGCATAAGGTAAATAAAATAAAACAAGGGGATGTTTTTTTTTCTTGCATTTGTTATCTTTATTAAGGGGTTAACTTCCTATTCACATTACAAAATCATTATTTAATAAAGCAAACTACATTTGACATCAACACCATGAGTTAACAAGCTGTCTATTTTTATTTGCAATTGCTTCATTGATAAATCTATTGCTTCTCTCAACCCCCTGATTTTCAACATTCATTGCTTTCCAGAACACATAATAGGCTTGGCTTTCAGATAGCTTTTAGAGAACAGCCATTGGGGCCTAATGTGTAACATATCCAAACCTACAGGCAAACGGTGTCATTAAAAGATAGGTAAGAAAGTATACTGCGAAGCCTAAGCACCAAAGCCATCTCAAATTGAATGATATATATATATATATATAGGTATGCTGGATGAGTGTATGACCAATGGTAAGCATGCATTTTAATAAAAGGAGAAAATAAAGATATTCAAAATGTTTTTGTAAGCACTTATATGGACAGGTTGCTTGGCTTCAATAGAATTTAATAGCCAGTTAATGCCTTAAAGGGGTATTCCATGATTATTATTATTATTTTTTTATTTGACTATGCTACAGGGGCTGTAAAGTTAGTGTACTTCATAATATAGTGTCTGTACACTATACACTAATTTCTCAAAATTCTTTCATCACAATATTTATTTTTAACCGCATACAAAATGACTGTTGTCTCCGATTTTTCCCCAGTTGCAATGCGGCCGAGACCTGACTCACTAGTCAGCTGATGACAGGGAGCCTGTCTGCTTCAATGGGTGGAGCGATCGCTTGGTGGGAGAGAGATCAATCTGCAACTAATGTAACAGCTGTAGGCACCCTGATTGAAAACCACAGGTCTTTTGAATGGATGCAGCTCATTTCTGTTTTAATGGGTGGGGTGGCTGATGTGTGGGAGGGAGGAAAATGGAATTATGGGATTTGTAGGCAAAATAAGAAAACTCAAACAGAAAATACCAGTTCACAAAAAGCTAGCCACAGTATTATGGTAATCTCACAACATAGCCATTTAGCCCCAAGACAAGCGCAGATCCTTCCTAAGCATGTCCATTACTGCCTGCCAGGTACATGCTAAAATCACCTTATGGTGAATAACCCATTAAAGCTATCTAACATAGCCAAGCTATCTAAGTGAACAGCAGTCGATGAGGCACCCAACTGAAATCTTCTGTCTAAGGGTACGTTCATACTACGCAATTCCCACGGAATTCCACGAGAGGAATTACGCAAGCGGAATTACTCGGTGTGAACTTAACATTAGTGTGAATGGGTCTTCGAGAGACCCGTTCACACTGCGGAATTTCAGCGGCGGACAATTACGTCGCTGAAACTGTTCCATGCAAAGAAAGAACATGTTCATTCTTTGCACGGATTCCACGAGCACTGCATAGCCATCAATGGTGACGGCTCAGTGCCCCGTGGCCCTTGCGACAAAGTATTTTCAGCGGTGGATGCCAGACAGAATCTCCGCTCTCTGAATAGCAAGTGGAGATTCCGCAGTGTGAAAGCACCCTAAAGCTGTTTTTAGAGCCACAATACTGTACCCAGCATTCTGCCAAAGCAGAATATATCTGATCCTATTAAATGTTAATGTGGTGTCCCGGTACACTACCTGCTCCCGTCCCTGTCTAAAGGCCCCTCAGCCAGAGTCCCTCCATATAAATTATGATGATATATTATTTAATGTATAGGAAATCTAAATATATAGGACCTTTCCCGGGTCATGTGATGTACAGTTGTGATGTATAATTGTTTAAGGACCTTACTGGGTCATGTGATGTACCCAGAGTTCACTGGGTTCAGGACTTACAGGTTTGCTGGCCAATGAGCTTAGTCCAGCCCCTTATTATATAAAAGGCTGTAGTCTGTAAATTCTCTCTCATTCTGCTGGACTATCAAGCAAGCACAATCCGCAAATCAGCATATCTTCAATCTGAATTCAACTAGGCCAAAGCCTAAAGAACCAGCAGCCACTAAAACCGTGAGTTATAAAGCTCAAACCTACAAATCCTGTGTGACTACTATTCTACACAAATCTTATAATTAGTAGCACGGTGGCCTGCTTAAAGCTAAAAGCTACAAGGCCCAGCAAAGCCTGTGAGGAACCTGCCTCCCGGTTACCTCAGGAGAAACTGTTTCATTGTAAAGACTGTTGCATAAAAGTTCAAGTAAAAGTTTCCAGTTATCTCATAAAATCAGTTGTGGACATTCCGTTTCTTATCCCTGCCGTTTGTGGGCCAGTTGGCGTCAGGATCTCTAATAATAAGCAAACTTCACCCTGGCGTCACAACAAGTAAGGGTTAATACCACCACACCCTTCATTCACCATTGCAACACCCCAGAAACCACAACTCTTTTGGCGTCTTACGAACAGGATACGGGTGTGTGCCTTTAAGAACTTTGCTACCATGACCACCCGCAGCAAAAAAACGGGTGTATACTGTTATTGCAAGAGCCATAGTCCTCCCCCTATGCCGGAATGTGTTTTATGAACTGTCCTGGGATTATCGCAAGTTGCGACTGAAATATCACTCAAAAGTGTACAAGACTTTAATGCTGAAATTGTGCTTAGCCGGGGCAAAAGAAAAAGTAAGGGGGGAGAGTAAAGGCCCAGCACAGGGAGAGGAATGGCCCGAAATGCCTCCCGTATGAAGTCCAGGCAGAGCAGCAGAGGGACACTGAAAAATTAGAAGCTCTTTATATCCGCATGGTGGTCAAGTTTTACAAGGCCAGAGGCTTCGGGACCCTCCTGGACTGCCGACACGGAGGGACCATATTGGTCAACAGAAGGGCCGTTCAGCAGGACTACCTGCCCAAAAGTTACCACTCCCTGGAGCGAGGGGAGATTGTCGAATACACCCCAGTCAAAAGTTTTCAAGGTGAATGGGCTGAATGGACTTAAGGATCCAACACAAATCCCCTTCACGTACTTCCCTTTGGACGACTGGGATGCAGATTCCCACGGAATCAGACCGATAAGGCTGCCTAACACAGCCTGTGAAGAGGAGGAGTACAGAGTACCCATCATGGATCCTAAATATATGCCGAGGTCCTATTCTTCTACAGCGTCTCTAACAGAAGATGTGCCAAGGCCTACTCCCTCTGAGGAGCTGAGGCCTAAACAATGGGCACCAACAGATGTGCCTAGGCATACTCCACGCCCGGATGTGTGGCCTAACCAACAGGCACCGATGGAAGTGTCGCGGCCTACTCCACCCAAGGAGGTGAGGCCGGACCAACCAACACCAACGGTAGTACCAGTGGCCTCAGCCTCTGCTATCAATTTTGTGGTGACCATGAACCCATCTGTATCACAGTCTCGACTCACCAATGTCTCATGGGACATTGCTATAAACCCTATGAGAGAATCCCAACCTCGTGCTCCTCGCTACATGTCGCAGAACAGGAAGCACGCTGAAAGGCGAGGTTGGGAATCAAGAAGGGTCATTTTTTTTTTTCCCTACTTGCCATTAACTGTTTGGTACACCAGTACCTTTGTTCTTCCTATAGATTCTTCAGTTTGGTTACCTGTTCAAAAAAAAGAGACTGGTAGGACTCTGCCTGAGGAGATTATAGTAAGTTTGTACCCGGCTCCGGCAACAGCCGTGTTTGATTGAGGACTCATAACGTAGGTGGACTGCTGATCCTTACATGGCTGTTTATTATAAATAACCTCATAGTAATATATTTTTGTTCATAAAATGTTGCACCCATACAGCAGGTAAATGTTACCTGAATGCATCAAGTGTTGTGCTGCTATCAGGTAGCCCTTGTGTTCTAATAAATAAATTGTCTGTTGACATAAAATGTCTAACAAATTTAAGTGGTCATTGTACAGAAATATCCAATCTCTGGATTCAAAGTACATATCTTTTCTAGGTGTTATAGTGTTTACTTAAAGGTGCCCTCCCAGCTCCTCTGGGAGTAACAATAATGCCACCCTTCACTAGCGCCTACCAAAACATACCAATAAGGCATCAAGACTGACTCCAGTCATCCAATACAATGTACACATAGTACAGTACATAAAATTCACTAGTGTACTTTCAGAAGATTCAATACACATAACTCAGAAAAATATCTCACAAAAATAAAATTAAGCCTTAGGGACTGTAACATGCTATATTTCAGTCCATACCACTGTTATGCACTAATGTCATGCACTAATGTGTTCTTTTGTCTTTACGTGTTCAGGTTGCTCTTCCTGGCCAGAAGATATACCTGTAGCTAACTAAAAATACACGTATCCAGTAAGGTAACCGTATGTTTAATTGTTATCTAGGTCTAAAGAGTTCTAGGGGTAAGTGTGTAGTACCGATAGACCCTAGTAGCTAAGGCATTGGGCAGAAAGCCTCAGACAACCCAATCCGCAACCAGTGTATAACATGAAAAAGAAAATAATATGTGGTATAATATTTAATGTATGTCAAAAAGAAAAAAAATTAAAGTGAGATTTATTACAGTATGTAGTAGCATTACCGTCATTGTGCATACTTGTAGTCGAGTATCAGTTTATTTGTTAGTCAAGTCAGTCAAAAAAATCAAATATCAGTCCAATGTCAGATATCACTTAATTTCATGCATAGTCATTAAATGCATAACTTCATTTAAAAAAATGATGATAATAAGGTAGAGATACCAACAGGTATACTGATAAACTTCTCATATTCTGTTCATCCTGTTTAAGAAGGCAGGACTAAAGTGTTTCTGGGATTAGCTATCAATAATTCAGTTCGTGAACTAATCCCCAACCATTCTGTTTGTATTGTTGTTAGAGCTTGTATTGACATTTTTAAAATGCACAGAGACTCTATACCAGTTCTTTACAACAGCCTGAATATGGACATTTGTATTAATGCTCAGGACTGCATCCGGCCCTATGGCAATTCCTTCCCTCTACCTTAGGGGACCTACGTTGAGAAAAATGTTCTCAAGTAAGGGGGTTTGCGGTGTCCCGGTACAGGACCTGATCCTGTCCCTGTCTAAAGTCCCCTCAGCTAGAGTCCCACCATTTCCATATGGCTCTCCTGCAGGGCTTATCCCTGGTCGCCTTATATAAATTATGTTGATATATTATTTAATGTATAGGAAATCTAAATATATAGGACCTTTCCTGGGTCATGTGATGTACAGTTGTGATGTATAATTGTTTAAGGACCTTACTGGGTCATGTGATGTACCAGAGTTCACTGGGTTCAGGACTTACAGGTTTTCTGGCCAATGAGCTTAGTCCAGCCCCTTATATATAAAGGGGTGTAGTCTGTAAATTCTCTCTCATCCTGCTGGACTATCAAGCAAGCACAATCCGCAAATCAGCATATCTTCAATCTGAATTCAACTAGGCCAAAGCCTAAAGAACTAGCAGCCACTAAAACCATGAGTTATAAAGCTCAAACCTACAAATCCTGTGTGACTCAAATCTTATAATTAGTAGCACAGTGGCCTGCTTAAAGCTAAAAGCTACATGTCCCAGCAAAGCCTGTGAGGAACCTGCATCCCGGTTACCTCAGGAGAAACTGTTTCATTGTAAAGACTGTTGCATAAAAGTTCAAGTAAAAGTTTTCAGTTATCTCATAAAATCTGTTGTGGACATTCCGTTTATTATCACTGCCGTTTGTGAGCCAGTTGGTGTCAGGATCTCTAATACTAAGCAAACCACCAGACCCTTCATTCACCATTGCAACACCCCAGACACCACATTAATACTTTTAATATGTTCATTTTAAGCATCTTGAATCCAATTGGGAAAATAAAAAACAGCCCTGGTTTTCCCAATTTGGAGGTCTACATTTGTATACACATATCCAAGCCAAGGAAATATCAATATTCAGCTTTTAGTTTGCCTGTTTAAATTGATTTTGGATACTATATAGTGGTGCCAAATGACACAATTGCCTCCCAAATTAAGTAATGTGCAGATAGCTGACTGCAATGAGTTTATGACAATTTTATTTTACTAGGCAATAAAAGTCCTGAAAGCAATTCCCAGTATTTTATCAGACTGCCTTACCATTTAGCAGCTTTACAGATGATGCTTTATTTACTTGCCAACAATAAGCAATTCAGGTTCTTCTAAACAACAATATTTTGGAGTCTAGTGACTAATGTTGCTAAGCTGGTGTGCTTCTGTGTGTAACAATACTATTATTGTGTGGCAAGGCTTGTGCTTTTTATTAGCAGGCATCCCCCCCCCTCCCCCCTCCGCCGCCCTTTTGCCCTGTCTGTGGTTGGACATGAAGATTGCTTAGCCTTTTATCTTTGTTAACCCTGTGCACTAACCTTTTGTATTCCACGTGAAAATGCATTAACCTTATGTGCACCCTGCAGGATTTCTAGAGGCTTTTAAAGGGGTACTCCACTGGAAAACATTTTATTTTTTTAACCAACTGATGCCGGAAAGGTAAACAGATTTGTAAATCCTTCCAGTTCTTATCACCTGCCTCCATGTTCCACAGGAAGTTCTTTTATTTTTGAATGTCCTTTCTGTATGACCACAGTGCTCTCTGCTGACACCTCTGTCTATGTCAGGAACTGTCCAGAGCAGGAGCAAATCCCCATAGCAAACCTCTCCTGCTCTGGAGAGTTCCTGAGACAGACAAATGTGTGAGCAGAGAGCACTGTGGTCAGACAGAAAATAAATTAAAAAAGAAAAGAACTTCCTGTGGACCATAAAGCATCTGATAAGTACTGGAAGGATTAAGATTTTTAAATAGAAGTGATTTACAAATCTTACAATGTAAAAGGGTAGCGTGCACTCACCGTGGGTAAACAGCTGCAGGCCCGAGGTCGGGGATCACCGCGGCATAGACGAAGACAGTAAGGGGCGCTCAGAGGCTACGCCGGCAGTTTCGGACGTAAGAACGTCCTTCTTCTGGCCTCCAGAAGGACGCTCTTACGTCCGAAACTGCCGGCGTAGCCTCTGAGCGCCCCTTACCGTCTTCGTCTATGCCGCGGTGATCCTGGACCTCGGGCCTGCAGCTGTTTACCCGCGGTGAGTGCACGCTACCCTTTTACATTGTATTGTTTGATACTTTATCTAGTGTGTGCACCCCGCAGGTGCTGCGTATGCTATTTAGCGGGTCCGGTGGCTGCCAGTGTTTACCACTGGTATCGTGTACTTGCATGCTTAAAGGGGTACTCCGGTGAAACCTTCTTTCTTTTAAATCAACTGTTGGCAGAAAGTTAAACATATTTGTAAATTACTTCTATTAAAAAATCTTAATCCTTCAAGTACTTATTAGCTGCTGAATGCTACAGAGGAAATTCCTTTCTTTTTGGAACACTGATGACATCACGAGCACAGTGCTCTCTGCTGACATCTCTGTCCATTTTAGCAACCATGCATAGCAAAAGTATGCTAAGTGCAGCATGGTGGCTCAGCGGTTAGCACTGCTGCCTTGCAGTGCTGGAGACTTGGGTTCAAATCCCACTAAGGACAGCAAGAAATAAAGCGTTATTATTATTATAATAACGTCAGCAGAGAGAACTGTGCTCGTGATGTCATCAGAGAGCATTCCAAAAAGAAAATAATTTCCTCTGTAGTATTCAGCAGCTAATAAGTACAGGAAGGATTAAGATTTTTTAATAGAAGTAATTTACAAATATGTTTAACTTTCTGCCACCAGTTGATTTAAAAGAAAAAAGGTTTTCACCGGAGTACCCCTTTAAGCTATACGGTGTGCTCTCTCCTCCTCTAGCGGCTTATGATTTACAAATCTCTTTAACTTTCTGGCACCCCTTTTCACTGCACTTTTGTGGTATATATTTGCCATATGTATTAGGAAATCTGACACATATGGCAACTGTATCCATTAGACTTACAATTTACTCAACAGAACCCAGAAGTGTTATTTTGGTCTCCATTTGGGTGGTTCTTGTCATGATCAGCATTTATTTGCTGGATGGAATAGCAAAGTTCAGTATACATTTTTGAGTGAGGTAGTCTATGTAATGCTGGGTTCACATATTTCAGGCGTCCGGCATAGTTTCCCTCCAGCGTGCAACTAATGCTAGAATTGATCCCATGTATTTTAATGGGACAGTACACAATCATCCAGTGTCTCAATTTTTATGCCGGATGGTTGGACATGCCGGACAGCAGACTAAATCTTACTGCGTTCCCTTGTCCAACGTGCAGAAACAATGGACACCGGATGCTATACAACTGATGACAACTTGTCAGTTGAGGCATCAATTGTGTTGAGATCTAGGTTGAGTTCACCTAAGCCCAGGGCGTAGCTATAGAGGTAGCAGTCGTACCGAGGCCACAAAACACATCTTCCCCATAAGAGACCAGTATGTTTATTGGCATATGGGGCCCCGTTGCAGATTTTGAATCAGGCCCATAAGCTACCCCTCTGCCTGTGCCAGATATATGTGAACTCAGCCTAAGACGGATGCCACTAAGAGGCATCTATCATAGAAATACATTAAAGGCTTTTTGTCAAAAAAATTTCCTGATGTATATCTCCGCTGGACATTGCAAAAACACAGTGTAAAAAGATCCCAATGTGGTAACATGCATGAGTACTAATATTGCTATACTACTGCCATAACATATACACTCACTGGCCACTTTATTCAATACACCTTGCTAGTACCTGGCTGGGCCCCCTTTTGCATTTACTCTTCGTGGCATACTTTCTACAAGGTGTGAAAACTTTTCATACAAATAGGCCATGTGAAGGCCATTGAAGTACAGTGAACTGATTGTCATGCATGATATCTGAGCTTTGTGACATGGGGCATTATCCTGCTGGAAGAAGCCATTAGAAGATGGCTACACTGTGGTCATTATGCGATGGACATGGTCAACAACAATTCTCTGGTAGGCTGTCATGTTTAAACAATGCTCAATTTGTACTAACGGGCTCAAAGTGTGCCAAGCAGATGTCCCCCACACCATTATCAGCCTGACCCATAGATACAAGGCAGGATGGATACATTCTTCATGTTGTCTATGCAAAATGTTGACCCTGTTATGTGAATTTTGCAGCTAAAATCAAGATTTATCATACCAGGTAACATTCTTCCAACATCTTAGTTGATAGCAGTGACAGTCATTATGGTCTTTGTAGCTGTAGCCCATTTGCTTCATATTGTACATTTAGAGAGGGTATTCTACATACCTTGGTTGTAATGAGTGGTTATTTTAGTTACTGTTGCCTGTTATTTCAAACCAGTCTGCCCATTCTCTTCTGATCTCTAGCATCAACAAGGCATTTTTAGCCACAGAAGATGGTAGGTGACAGTAGTTGGTCCTAGATGATAATCTTGTGAGCAGTGGAGGGACTATGCATTAACACAGTTGTACAATGAGCCCCAATGTGATTTAAATACAGTAGATTTTAGGGAAACTCTTACAGTCCATCAATCTGCACCCCTTACAAAATAATACATTTGGAAAACTTCTTGCAATTCATTTTGGATGCCATCATTATGAGGTTTCATAACATTTCCATTATTTTTCTGTAAGTCACAGTGCATTTACATGAATACTGAATGGGCCCTAGATGTTGATTTGAACTAGAGGAATTACCGTATTTTTCGCCGTATAAGACGCACTTTTTCTTCCCCAAAACTGGGGGGGAAAAGTCGGTGCGTCTTATACGGCGAATACACACCTATCGCGGCGGTCCCTGCGGCCATCAATGGCCGGGACCCGCGGCTAATACAGGACATCACCGATCGTGGTGATGCCCTGTATTAACCCTTCAGACGCGGTGATCAAAGCTGACCGCCGCGTCTGAAGGGAAAGTGACACTAACCCGGCTGTTCAGTCGGGCTGTTCGGGACCGCCGCGATTTCACCGCGGCGGTCCCGAACAGCCCGACTGAATAGCCGGGTTGGTGCTTACAGGACACCGGGGGGACCTTACCTGCCTCCTCGGTGTCTTCTCCGTTCAGGGATCCCCTGTATGCCGGCCTTCCTCATCATCACGTCGTCGCGTATGTGCGTCGGCATGCGTAACGACGTGATGGCGGCAACGGAGAGCGAGGTTACCCGGCTGGCAGCAGAGACGTTCCAGAGCGACGGGGACACGGCGACAGTGACGGAGCGACATCCAGGGCAGCGGTGACGGGTCCGGAGCGGCGGGGACACGTGAGTATTACCTCCTCCTGTAGTGGTCTTCAATCTGCGGACCTCCAGATGTTGCAAAACTACAACTCCCAGCATGCCCGAACAGCCAACGGCTGTCCGGGCATGCTGGGAGTTGTAGTTTTGCAACATCTGGAGGTCCGCAGGTTGAGGACCACTATTGGGTTCAAAATCTTTATTTTTTTAGATTTTGCCCCTAAAAATTGGGTGCGTCTAATACGCCGGTGCGTAGGACGAAAAATACGGTACTCTTTTGCTTTCCCATTATACATTCATTGGATAGTAAGTGAATATTATCACCCCAGCAATTGGATGGTAAGTGACTAGTCTCCATGGAGCCCTGAAAGTATGCATCAAGTAATAATCAATGGGGATGACTAGTCAAAGGTTGAGTCTCTGAGTATGATTAAAATAATTCATCAGCCATAACAAAAATTCAACAAGCATACTTTACACATACAGGTCTTATTAAATAAATGTGAAAAACAATGCCTATCTTATGTAGCAAATTAAATGTTATAATATTACAACACATAGTCCCACTGTAGTGTGTGAAAGAGAAGCGCTTGAGCTGGGGGTCGGTCACAGTGGTGAGACTAATTATGATTAGCATACAGATTAAATGACAAGTGTAGAGGGATAGGCTCCTTGGGGTCAGGGGGGATGTCAGGAGCACCAAACTCACATGGTTATTATGATATAGTATTCATGAATTTTACATAGCCTTACAATTAGCAGAATAAGTATACACATAAACTCTGTATAGAAAGAGTCAACAAAATAGCAAGGTGGATAGGATGAGGGCCGATGTACAGCATAATAGATATCACTGCTTAGGTAGTAAAAGCTATCTAGGGCTGTTCCATGCCACTTTACCAAATATTTGGTGGAAACAGCATTTTTAATCTGCCAAAAAATCCTACTTTTTCTGACTGATACATATTTTTGGTCCACATCTGAAAAAGTGGCTGTTCCTTCCAATGTGTTCTCATTTTGGACAGGTTCATTAAGCATGTGGACATATTTGGCACATTACTAAAAGAGATACGGTGAAAAAAATAGCCCTCTTTTCTTTTTAGCTTTTCACTGTTTTTGGCATGAAGGTGTGTTTATCTTGTTTTATGTTTGTTTTATCTTTTCTATGTTTGTTTTTCCAATTTTTTTTAAAGGCATACAGTGATTGAGTATTCATGTTTATAACAAAATCAGGAGGACAAATTATTGGCGCATAACAGGACAAAATGTGATGCTTGATCCAACCAAATTTACCAAACCAGTTACATCATGTTAAAGGGGTTCTCCAGGGCTTAGACATCTTATCCCCTATCCAAAGGATAGGGGATAAGATGCCTGATTGCAGGAGTCCCGCAGCTGGGGACGCCCGTGATCATGCACGCGGCACCCTGTTTGTAATTAGTCCATGGAGCGTGTTCGCTCCCGATCTGATTACGGGCGACTACAGGGCCGGCGGCGTGTGACGTCAAGCCTCCGCCCCCGTGAGACGTCACGCTCCGCCCCTCAATGCAAGCCTACGGGAGGGGGTGTGACAGCTATCACGCCCCCTCCCGTAGGCTTGCATTGAGGGGTGGAGCGTGATGTCACACGGGGGCGGAGGCGTGACGTCACACGCCGCCGGCCCTATAGTCGCCCGTAATCAGACCCGAAGCGAACACGCTCCGGGGACTGACTACAAACGGGGTGCCGCGTGCATGATCATGGGTGTCCCCAGCTGCGGGACTCCTGCGATCAGGCATCTTATCCCCTATCCTTTGGACAGGGGATAAGATGTCTAAGTACCGGAGAACCCCTTTAATAAGTTTGTCAGAAACAACATAATTGGTAAATCCCCTGTACAGAGGAAAAGTTGACCAGTTGCCCATAGCAACCAATAATATAGCTTTTTACAAATAAAAAAGTGATCTGATTGGTTGCTATGGGCAACTGGTAAACCTTTCCTCTTCACAGGTTTTGATAAATCTTCCCAATAGTGTGGGGCAGACTGTATACACTGGGAAGATATGTGCTGTTATCTTACTTTATGCTTGTTTATGTATTTTGTTAGCAATGTTAGATGTAAATGTAGGAGTTCTGTGCATTATGCAGCAGGACGAATTGAGGAAGAAGCTACCACAGTAGTAACAGAGGTACGCTGTCTTTTCAGTGGCACAGATCTACCTGAAACCAAAACTGTATTGTATGGCTGCTGCAGTTTGGTTGTGTGTGTGAGAGAGACTCAGAATATAAACCCTTTACAAGCAGCTATGTCCACCACTAGGGTATTAACCCTAAACAAGCACCTGTGACCTCAAAATGCAGACTAACATCTTGCAAACACATTTAGCTAGGCTAAAGTTACACTGGGAAATATTTTAAACTCTGTATTATCTATATGTAGTGAGAATAGAGGACGGCACTCACCCAGGATGGTAGCTTCAAAAAGGTTCTTTATTGTATGAACATGGTGGCGGTGTCAGACAGGTGAATAGACAGGAACGCTGAGGGCCTCAGCGTTCCTGTCTATTCACCTGTCTGACACCGCCACCGTGTTCATACAATAAAGAACCTTTTTGAAGCTACCATCCTGGGTGATTGCCATCCTCTATTCTCACTACATGTATATTGGATTTGAACTACTTTCTTTGGACTGAGCACCACAAAGATTTGTGTTTTTGCTTCTACCATTCACCTGTTGCTGATTATTTGCCATATATACAGCAGTGCCGGATTCTGTATCTACATTCTGTCTGTATTATCTATGTTCCTATTTCATTAACCCCTTCCCGCAGAATGCATTATATAAACGGCGGGTTATGCAGCTAGTTCGCGGCATCGCACAGGTTAACAAGGCAGAAGTCCCGCTGTTACCGGTGAGAGACAACATCTGCCTGACATCCCAGGACCATCTGTGATTGGTCCTGGTCAGCGATCTCAGCTGACCGGCGAATCGCTGTGGGGGGTTGAAAGTTCTGATCCCCTGCTCTGCCCGCCCCTGGAAGTCCGGGCAGAGCGGGGGAAGATGGCAGTGATGGTGCGGGGGGGATCGGCGGCAGTTACCTGAAGACACCTGGGGACTGGCGGCAGAAAGGAGATGCAGGAAAGGAGAGGCAGCGGAGGCGACGTCAGAGGCAGCAGTGAGGATCGCTGTAAAGTGATCTTCACTGCTGCTTCTAGGAGTTTCAAAACTACAACTCCCAGAATGCCCAGACAGCCTTTGGCTTTCTAAGCATGCTGGAAGTTGATGTTTTGCAACATCTGGAGGGCCACAGTTTGGATACCACTGTGCAGACAGTGCAGGCATGCTGGGAGTTGTAGTTCTGTAACATCTTGGCTTTCAGATGTTGCAGAACTACAACTCCCAGCATGACTGGACAGTCTCGGCGTGTTGGGAGTTGTAGTTTTGCAACATCAGGAGGGCTACAGTTTGGACACTACACAGTGGTCTCCAAACTGTTCTCCCCAAGTTGAATAGGGGATACCATGTCTAGGGGCAGAGTGCACCCTTTAAAAATCAAATCTTTTTCCTCAGATATTAAAGTTTAAGTTTTAGATAAATTACTGGGCTGATTATTTTCTTTATATGGGGGCTGCAGGGACCATTATATCACATGCATTACAAAGCTCACATTCACAAGAACATAGGGGCAATGCTATGTATATGAAGACTAAGTGGATCAGTACAGCAATACCAGGATTTGTCACTGTGACTCATTTACACATACACTTACACAAACCAGGTTTAGTACTTTGTCTGACAGAAAGACCTCAAAGACACTTCAGAAGACCATCCAGACTACAGCTTTTATGTAGATGATGGTTGTCATAGGCGCAAAGATCGGGAAAAGCTTTTGTCTGAATATACAATTGTATCAGACTCCAAAAGCTTCTCCTCAGCCCACATTCTTTTAGAAGCTACACTTATGCAGGGTATGTTTTTAATGTTACTTGGAACTTTGGAGCAATATAGAGAAAAAAATAACATTTCTGATTCTGAATACATGTTAGAAAGACACCAGAGCCACAGATACTTCCTTGTAGTATAATGGTCTTTTGCTAGACAGATGTTTTTACTACTGAAAGAGGATACGCTGCTGCACGACTCCTCTGGTAGAAGCTTATCTGCCCAAAAAAAACAAATGAAGGGGGTGAAAAATAACTGCCCAAACCTTATGTTCCCTAACATCTGCATTGGTTGGTCCCCATACATACTAAATGGCTGTCAGGTTTGGCAAAATTGTAAGGTTAAGCGAAATTTTTTTTTAATGCTTATGGCATGTTTTCAAGGTCTGCCAGTTGTTTCTTTTTAATAATTAGGTTATATTTGGATTCATTTAGGCAGCTCTTTAGGCTGGATTTCCTCTTGGAAGCTTTTGGGAAGACTACCAATGAGTCAAAGCCAGAAGTGTATTTGAAAGGAATAAGAAGTATGGATTCATATTTCCTTCTGCTGGGTCCACCTCTGGCTATGGCTTAAAGAATAAAAGGGGTGGGGCTTAAACAGTGGGCATGTCTTTGTGAGATGGGGTGTGGCTTGCAAGCTGGACTGACACATTCACCAGGAGATGCAGAGCGGAGCTTGTGGAGTAAGGTACTGGAAGTCCCATATACTTGCTTGGGACTTGAAACAAAAAAAAATGGTCTAGGTAAGAGTTAATTTAACTATCATATCTTTTTATTTGTTATATAAGTAATATGTGTATCAGGTATTGAAATATCTCCAGCCGTACGGAAGTTATGTGGGAACATTCATTTCCTATAGATTTGCATGGGACTTTAAACAAAAACCCCGACCCTCACAAATGGGGGTAGTTAAGGGTTAAATTAACTATCCTATTTTTAAGTGACCAAGAATTATCAAAATATCTCCAGCCGTTTGGAAGTTATGCAGTAACATATATTTCCCATTGACTTGTATTGGACTTTAAACAGAAACCCCAACACTGGCAAATGGGGGTGAGTAAGGGTTAAATCACCTATCCTATGTTTGTTGTTGACATATAAGTAACATGTGCGCCAAGTTTCATGTTAATATTTTTAGCCGTTTGGACGGGATGCTGCAACATACACACGCGCACACACACACATACATACACACATTGGGGTTTATTTACTAAGAGTGGAGTGTAGGTTTATTTGTGGGTTTTGATTTCCCACTGATATTTTCCCAAGGTATTTATTAAGGTTTCCCTACATTTTGCACTTTTCCCTACATTTTGCTTTTTTTACAACTGTTCTGATCTGTTAGGTTTTTCTCAGCTCAAATACACCACTTTTTCTGTGGAAACCTTAGTAAATATGTTGGGATTCTTCAAAACTGTCGGGGACATGCCCACTTTGTCAGGACAACGGCCACTTTATCCCGTAACCATGCCCCCTTTTCGGGTTTTTCTTGTAAAATGGAGGGTTTGGTTTTTTTTGGTCGCAAATTGTGTTGCAAGGGACGTGCGACACAATTTGGGCACAAAACCCGACAAAAAAGAGTCGGGATCACGTTAGTAAATAAACCCCATGGAGTTTTATATATATAGATGAGCTTGATTTACCAGACATTTCAGAAGATAAGACGTTTGTAACAGACTTATGAATATTATATTTCTGTGCCTGTAAAGGAAATAAATTGCATAAGTTGAATTAACATGAAGATCCATTCATATTGAAATTATTTAAATGTTCACTTACCGTATTATTACAAACATAACCAAAGCATTTCCCACCAAGCCAACGACAAATACCATGGAGTAGACGGCTGTAATAATAACAGATATTGCAGGAGAAATAGTGGTATAGTTGCTTTCATGTGTTGGGGACACTATGTAATTACTGACATTCTCATAGTCACCCCAGCCAACCAGCAAGCTGGAATTGGGATAACAGATGGAGGTACAGACAGGTATGCAGCCTGGGGAGCAAGTAGTACCCATTGCAGCTCTCTTTGGGTCAATCTCCTCTTCTCGAAAAATCTGGACTGGAGATTCCATTGAATCTGAAGTTCTGAAAAACACTGTTTATATAAACAATAATGAGCAATGATCATTTTAGTATACAGGTAAAAATAAAAAAATGTTTTAATAAAAATCAATATTATTTGATTTCCTAAGAATTTTCAGTTATGTCAATTACAGAAAACATACAAACAGTAACATTTTATATAATACATAAAACTGAATCACCATAGACATCACCATATGGTGCACATGAAGTTCCTGTGGCTTCACGGTACGCAGACCCAGAGGACTCCATGCACTGCCATAAGTCTCCTATACACAGCTCTGCACTTAACAATAATTCCATCATATCTACAACATCTTTAAAAAAAAAAAAAAAAAAATAAAAAAAATAAAAATAAAAAAAAAAAAATATATATATATATATATATATATATATATATATATATAGGCACAAACAGAAAGTTTTACACTTGATTGGACCAGCATTAAAATATTTTTTGGGATAAGTAATATGGAAAACTGTTCCTATTATTTTTTTATAAGATGTTGACCATCTATGAGATCCCTCCAAGTTTTTTATTAACAGAAAATGACATGCTTTCATATATAACAGGAAGAGGTCTATCCTGTGATTTACTTTCTGTAAATAACATGAATACATAATTACCTATCAAATCCTTCCTAGAAGGTATTAAAACCCCAGGCAAGAGGAAAATCAGTGCCAATGTTCACTAAAATGTCAGTCCAAAGTTTGGTCAAAGTAAGGTTAGAGGGTGTCTACCAAAATTGCTTAAGGGGTACTCTGACCCTAGACATCTTATCCCCTATCCAAAAGGTAGGGGATAGGAGGTCTGATCACAGGGCTCCCACGGCTGGGGACCCCCACGATCTCCCTGCTGCACCCAGCATTCGTTTGGAGGCTTGTGACATCACGAGCAGGGTGCGGCTGTGACGTCACAAGACTCCGCCCCACATCTTTAGTCATCTGGTACGGAGAGGACCAGATATCTAGGGTGCTGCAGGTGAGATTGTGAGAGTCCCCAGCAGCGGGACCCCCCCCCCAATTAGACTTCTTATACCATATGCTTTGGATAGGGGATAAGATGTCTAGGGGCGGAGTACCCCATTAAACTGAGAACCTTTGGTGCAAGAGGAAACAATAACCTTGATGTTGTGTCTCACCATGAGATTACATAAGACACCTTAGCAAAGTCTGAGCAAATTTGATGCTGGCACAGCTCAAAGTGTACACTAGAGACCCGATGGGTCTTAAGATCTCCATCTCACTATAGATGCAAGACAAAGCATGGAATCTGTCATGGAGGAGTGAAGTGTGGCTGTGTGACCACACCTGAAGCTTTCTAGGTTACAAAAGCAGCAGATAGAGTGGAGACAAGCAGTTTCAGAGCATCCAGAGAGCATATGCGATTACAGGGGAGTACTGCTGGGTCATTTGCACAACTGGTTTGGAAACATTGATACCCATGGAGGTTGAAGCGGCAGCAACATTGGAAATCATAAACCTAGTAATTCTGTCTCTATGCTAACAAACCAGAATGTAAACTCTATTCACTGCAGGCTTTCTTGTGGTGCAGAGTCTAAGGAATCTTCTGGCTTTGACCCTTATTCTACAAAAGGATGTGTGGACTTTGGTGCAGGAAGGTTCCTGGTCACAGATTGGTGGTGGTATGACTTTTGGGCCTGTGAAATGGTAAGGAATAAGGCCAAGGGCTGTTCAGTAGGAAGGCAGACAGAATGGAACGGGCAAGTGAAGAAACATAAGTAAAGTCTGGTGGTAGACAAGTGTCAGGTCCAGGAGTAGGACTTAAAGTTGCAGACAACACTTGGCGGGACTATTATCCTTTAAATAGGCTTCCAGGCCTGATGTCATCTTTGGGCCTTGCTGCCCATCCAGAGAAGGAGACTGCAGGAAATGGCAAGGGACAGGAGTCAGAGAAGGAAAAGAAGCATTCAGTTACTTAGCTTAAAGACGTGGCCATCGGTAGGAGCTGCTAGTAAGGACATAGCGATGATGGAACTAGGCAAGGTGAGTAACACATATCTTTGTACATAGTAATTAGAGTGATCCAAAATCATTCTTAATCCAAACTGAATAACCCCAAATCTGATCATTTGTCTTGTGCTGCAGTCCATACGTTCCTATATTTATCACCTCCCCTGCACCTGCTTCAGTTCAGTAAGTCCTTCTTAAACTCATGTGCCAATAGTTGTAAACAATATTGTGCCAAAAATTGTAGAATAGACAATATTCTGGCACTGAATTTTAGTTGTCAAATATTTAAAACACCCATTCTTTTTTAGTCTACATTATTTGAACCAATATTTATTTTATACCATCCCTTATATAAATGCAGAATTTGATCAGTGTGATGCGCCTTTTTCTTTACATTTTCCTTAACATCAGTAAAACAATTTATAATACTGTACTATTCTCTAGTCCACATCTGCAGATAAACACATCTCATATGTTATGACTAGAGATGAGCAAATTTTTGGAAAATTCGATTCGGCCAATTCGCAGAATTTTCAAAAAAAACTTTGGTTCGATACAAATTTTTTTGCGGCAAATTACTATTAAAGGGGTATTCCAGGATTTTTTTTTTATATGACCATGCTACAGGGGCTGTAAAGTTAGTGTAGTTTATAATATAGTGTCTGTACCTGTGTGTGACAGTTTTCCCACAATTCTTATGTGATTTTCACCCCAATATTTATTTTTAACAGCATACAAAATAACTGTTGTGTCAGAATTTCCCCTGGTTGCAATGCGGCCGAGACCTGACTCACTAGTCAGCTGATGACAGGGAGCCTGTCTGCTTCAATGGGTGGAGTGATCACTTGGTGGTAGAGAGATCAATCTGCAACTAATGCAACAGCTGTAGGCACCCTGATTGAAAGCCACAGGTCTTTTGAATGGATGCAGCTCATTTATGTTTCAATGGGTGGGGTGGCTGAAGTGTGGGAAGGAGGAAAATGGAATTGTGGGATTTGTAGTAAAAAAAAGAAAAGTCAAACAGGAAATACCAGTTCACAAAAAGTTAGCCATAGTATTATGGTAATCTCATGACATAGCCATTTAGGCCCAAGACAAGCGCAGATCCTTCCTAAGCATGTCCATTTCTGTCTGCCAGGTACGAACTAAAATCACCTTATGGTGGATAACCCCTTTAAAAATGTCTATTTCTGGGCTACAGAGAGCCTCAATAGGAATGTAGAACACTTTGCCTTGTCATAACTAGTGTTGCTTGCGAATATCCGCAATTCGAATTTTAATCGCGAATATCGCATATTCGCGAATTCGCGAATATTGTGAATATAGCACTATATATTCGCAATTACGAATATTCGCATTTTTTTTTGTTCACAGTACACATCACAGTGATCACTGATCATCCCTCTCTGCTCTTCGCATATGTGCATATTCGCGAATATTGAGCCCTCCCTTCTTTAATGGTATAGGGAACTAATGGGCTAGTGCATTAACTCTGTGATTTTTTGCCAGTTGAAATCAATAGGCCCATTGTGGTCTATTAGATCTCACGGTATGTAAAACTGTAAGATAAGCAGGAGGGACTTGGCAGTACAGTGTATGGGAGACCTGTGTGGTGGTCCAGGGGTGGGATGGAGTGTTACAATGTGGTGGTTTAACATTTTTACTCGTGATTGACAAATGTAGGTCAATTGGTAATTAAGAAAGCCTTTGAACCGTGGGAACTAGGTCAATTGGCAATAAACTGAGTGTTTGAACCGTGGGAACTAGGTTAATGGCGTACCAAATATGGGTATTGGGGTTAATTGAAACTGGATGTAATGTGTAAGGCTGGGTATGAATGAATGAATGGGAGGTTAAGGAACATAGGGGGAGATTCATCAAAACCAGTGTAGAGGAAGAGTGGTGCAGTTGCCCACAGCAACCA
Source organism: Hyla sarda (assembly GCF_029499605.1). Classification (NCBI taxonomy): domain Eukaryota; kingdom Metazoa; phylum Chordata; class Amphibia; order Anura; family Hylidae; genus Hyla; species Hyla sarda. Next base: position 288,552,808 of record NC_079193.1, read on the forward strand.
AACAGATTGCTTCTTTCATTTTTAACAAGGTTTTTGAAAAATGAAAGAAGCAATCTCATTGGTTGCTATGGGCATCTGGGCAACCTTTACTCTGCACAGGAATTGATAAATTTCCCATTTAGGGGGAGATTTATCAAAACCTGTGCAAAGGAAAAGCTGTCCAGTTGCCCATAGCAACCAATCAGATCGCTTCTTTCATTTTTCACAAGACCTCTGCTAAATGAAAGAAGCAATCTGATTGGTTGCTATCAGCAACTCAGCAGCTTTTCCAGGAAAGTAAAGTTCAACCACAACACTGTAACACTTTGTCCCACCCCAGGAATCAAACCACCTCACAGGTCTCCCATACACTGTACTGCAGAGATCCTCCTGCTTATCTTAAAGTTTGATATACTATAAGATCTCCATATACCACAATGGGCCTATTGGTTTCAACAGGCAAAAAATCACAGTTACACTAGTAGCACTAGCCCATTAGTTCCCTATAAAGAAGGGAGTGCTCAATATTCGCAAAAATGCACATATGCGCAGCGATTTTCGCATATGCGCATACATTTTCGCATATGCACATAATAAAACGAATATAACGAATATGCAAATTTCTCGAATATATGATGAATATTCGTCCATATATTCGCGAAATATCGCAAATTCGAATATGGCCTATGCCGCTCATCACTAGTCGTAACACGCATAGGGAGTGTGCTGTGTTAGTATAATAATACTGCTATTCAGTATGACATGCAGATCACAGGCGTCGCTTTTAGAATCACTGCCGCACAGTGGCACAATGACAGAGCCTAGTAATTGGAATGAGCAAACCTTAAATCCTTTCTTGAGGACCCATTGGAAGGCTAGTCTGGTGCCAGCAGCCGCGGTAATTCCAGCTCCAATAGTGCATAATTGCTGTAGTGTAAACTATGGAAAAGCTCCTAGTTGTATCTTAAAATTGAGCTGGCGGTCCGCCGTGAGGCCAGCTATAACCTGTCCCAGCCCCTGTCTCTCAGCGCACCCCCATGCGCACCCCCATGCTCATTACTGATTGTCCACATGAAAAGGGAGGAACTGCAGTATTGGAAACTTGGTCAGGCGCACATTCAGCTTCTGCATCATTGGATGAGTGGGTGCATACAGCCGATGGCTGCCCGGGCTTGCTGGGAGTTGTAGTTTTGAAACAACTGGAGGTCCGCAGGTTGAAGACCACTGAGGGCGGAGAGTTCACTCAAGTATAAGTCGAGGGGGGTATTTTCAGCACGAAAAATTGTGCTGAAAAACTTGGCTTATACTCGATTATATACAGTAATTTGAATCGTATGGACTTAAGATAAAGATAAGGTGTTATTTTTACTGAAAAATGTACTGCGTAGAAATGGAAGCCCCCAAAAGTTACAAAATTGCACTTTTTCTTCAATTTTGTCGCACACTTATGTTTTTTTCATTTCACCGTAGATTCTTGGGTAAGATGACTGATGTCATTAAAAGTAGAATTGGTGGCACAAAAAATAAGCCATCATATGGATTTTTAGGTGTAAAATTGAAAGGGTTATGATTTTTAAAGGTAAGGAGGAAAAAACGAAAGTTCAAAAACGGGAAATCGCTCGGTCCTTAAGGCGTTAATGAAGCAATTCAAATCGAATTTTTCAAAAAATTCATAATGAATTCGGATTTGTCAGATTCAATTCACTCATCCATAGTGTTGGGCGCGAATATTCGCAATGCGAATATTTATCGCGAATATCGCATATTCTCGAATTTGCGAATATAGCGCAAAATTTTCGCAATTACGAATATTCAAATTTTTTTACAGTACACATCACAGTGATCATCCCTCCCTGCTTCCAGCTTGTGGTGTAAACAAGACTCCAATACTTGTTACTGTGTCAGACTGGCGGGCGCCCGAAAATTTGCATATGCAAATTTTCACGCATATTGATCCCTTCCTTCTTTTAGTTTTTTTATCACGTGATATTGTGCAATTTAATGGTGAATGTGCATGCAAATTTTATGGCGCATAGTAAAAAAAAGCTGCGAATATTGCGAATATGCGAATTTTGCGAATATATGACAAATATTCGTCCATGTATTCGCGAAATATCACAAATTCAAATATGGCCTATGCCGCTCAACACTACTCATCCATAGTTATGACATTATAAACCCACATAAGTGTCTATATATATATATACTGTATACTGTATGGTCACCATGCAAAAACTCTGCATGTAGCTTGAAATCTAATTTTATACATAAACTTTAGATCTAATTTTATTTATTTTTTCTGCTATAGGGACCATATACAGTTATGTTCTTTTTCAATGAGAAGCCATTTGAATTCTTTGTCATGTTAGAAAGTACAAGAGACAGAAGAATATATTGGTTAGCAAAGCTTTATGATAGTAGATTTTGTACATATATCATGAGTAGCTGCTGTAAAGCAGTAAATAAAATTGCCATTAAATAGTGCAGCGCTAGGCCCGGAAATGTACTTGCTGGCTAATTGATGCATTGCACTCTGGGGAGTAATGAGATAAGGGCTCTGGGCTGGATATAACAACCATCAGAAGAACAGAGACAGAAAACAAAGCAGGTCAACTGCTTTTATATTGAAGAAGTGGATATAATGTATTCACTGGATTTTCTGATATGTGTTTTCAAAGCTTTCCATACTGACAGTATCGTGCCTTAGTAAAACACAACTGCAACAATCTGGAGATTCGAAGCAATTTATTAAGCTAAGTATATGGTAAAGACTGTGCCATGTAAATACAGAACAACTGCAGCTATCTACAAGACTGTAAAAGGTAATTTATAAGACATGTAAAAGAGTCTTGGGGTGAACAATGTGAGTAACTTTAGTGAACGTACCCAATGAAAATATATTCCATACTTTTCTGCTGCACCAGGCTATTGTATAGTGAAGATGTACTTAATTGTGAATAATCTCTGATCTTTAATCATAATGTAATAGGGGGCAAAAGGGGGCCCGAGGACACACATCCAAGGAATTCCACGACTAGTTCATAACATAAGACCTTTACAGTAAGTGCGTAGATTATTACCTATAATGCACACTTCAGCCTTTGCATAGTGAATAATTTAATCATTGTCTTACTCTTTGTAATGAAGCAGTGTGAAGCAGCTGAGTTGTGTATTACACAGCCACCAACAGCGCTCAAGAATAGAGCTCTCCACAGTGATACCTGTACCCAGTGGCATTGCTATAGAGGTCGCAACGGTCGCTATTACGACCGGACCCTTAGCCATGCAGGGCCCCCTTGCCACATTCATATCAATATGACAGCCGCTGCTACCAGACTTGTCCATCCGGCAGCAGCGGAGTCTGCATTAGGACCTGAGGACAGCGCAGTGGCATCAGGTCCTGGAATAGGCGGGGACACGACGGCGGCATCATCACGCGGTGACTGTCCCACCCCTGCCTACCCCTGCCTTACAGGGTACATACGGCGCCAAGTCCAGAAAGCCCTGCCCCTCTCCTTCCGCAGTGTAGCTGGACCGCCCGCTCATCCGCCCGACCGCCTGCTCATCCACCCGTCCGCCCACTCATCTGCCTGGCCGCCCATTTAGTGTGGAACATTTTCCTTCCCTCCAGCCAGCCCGCCCAGTATGACTTAAACCACTGTGCAGCGCCATTCTTTTACAGCACGGCTATGAAGTAAGCGCAGGAGCTCCTGTCCTCATTTCATAGTAGTTGCGCAAAGCAACTACTTAAGCCAGTGTTTTCCAACCATGGTGCCTTCATGCTGTCAGCATGCCTGGACAGCATGCCTGGACATGTGTATCAAAGCATAAACACTGCAATAAAAGAAAAAAGAAATACACAATGCAGCGCACACCCTGTAATAAGTATACCATAAATAGTTTATTATACAGCAGACAAGACACTCTAAAAGGCACAGAAGGCCACCACACAAACGGGGTGGGGGTTAGACCCCTCCCAGGGCACCTGCTTTATCTTCACAAAATATTGCATCAGTCACAATAGCCTACACATGTTACGTTGCCAGTTGGCAACTTCCTTCAGGGGAACCTCAGGGGAACACAACACCCCTGAGGAAGTTGCCAACGTGCAATGTAAAGCGTGGAGTCTAGGGGGACACCTGCCTGATTCATTCTCCGTCTGACATCCGTAGTCTTGCCTTCCTAGCGGTATATTGAAATATCCAAATATAGGTTGTATATCTAATATTGTTCTGAGAGAGGATTTTCACTATATTGTGTGGTGTCCCAGTACCGCATTCTATACGGTACTTATTTCTTTATGGGTCCCCATAGCCAGAGTTCCTAGGACATAGGGATCCCTGTAATCTAGTCTACCCCTAGTCGCCTCTATTCTAATGTATAATCAGTAATTTATGCATATGTTAATGTAAAAAGCATCATATATGTAGATAAATATTTAATTACTTGTTTCCATTGGCGTTGCAGGACCTGCGGGTCATGTGACAAGGTGAACTCTATGGTATTTGGCTTAAGGACCTTAGGAGGCCCTGTGACGTAAGCAATCCCATCACACCATGTAAGGTGAATGGCAGACGTTCGGACCAATCAGATTCGCCACGCCCCTGCCCATATAAGGGAGCGGCGGCCATGCTTCTCTCTCTTACCTCGTGGGCTGTCAAGCAAGCAAGACCTGTACAGCAGTAATCGCAGTGAGTTAGGCCCGAGCCTTGCGGCAACGGCTGAACAATTATAATTATAGAGTGTATCACCTCCCAAACACTCTGCAGCATCTCCGAACCTAATACCTCCCCTAAATCCAGACGGATCTGCAAATTTCTTCCTAAATTACGAGACTTATTGTCTAGCTCAAGGTCCGCAACTACTGCCAGTCGCTAAGTAACCAAAGGACTGTTTGCACGAGACTGTTACTGTTGTGAATATTGCAAGCACTTCAGTAAACGTTATTCAAGTTCAAATCTCCTTGTGGACCTTCAGTTATTTTATGCACTTATCGTTATTGGGAAGGGCGGCGATAGGCCGTAACACTGATTCAGCATACCAGCCCTCAGCCTGGCGTCACAAACTCTTCTAGGGTTAACATTAACCCCTTATATACCTATACCATACCACCACTACCATACACCCCCCCCCCCCAAGGGCTACCACAAATGTATTACCTGTTGGTTTATAGAATAGGCTATTGGGACTGGTGCAATATTATGTTGAGATAAAGCAGGTACCCTGGGAGGGGTCTCACCTCCCTCCCTGTTTGTGTAGTGGCCTTCTGTGCCATTAAGGTGTTTTAATTGTCTTGTCTGCTGTATGATTTTTGTAATTCACAATAAACTATTTGTATACTTATTACAGGGTGTGCACTGCCTTGTGTATTTCTTTTTTCTTTTAAAATAATAAAGACGTGTGGCTGTCAGGGGTCGGGCGGCAGCGGGCTTGCCGCTGCAGTACTGCAATCAGTAGGGTTGATCTTGATTGCTGCCTGCGACTGTGCTGCATCCCAGTCCCTCTAAAATGCTCTATATAGTGCAAACCATATATTTGTCAAGGGTATCTGCCACAAGTGCCTGTGAACATAACAGTACCACAGAGAGACAGGGAGAGATAATACAGACAGCAAGAGAGAGAAGTGTGTTAGTAAGAGATACTGTATCATCTGTGTATGGAAACATAGAAGTGCAGGATCTCCTCCTCTGTGTGTAAAGTGTAAAGAGACATAAAAGTGCAGGATCTCCTCTTCTGTGTATATAGTGTATAGAGACATATAAGTGCAGGATCTCCTCCTCTGTGTGTACCGTGTATATAGATATAGAAGTGCAGGATCTCTTCTGCTGTGTGTACAGTGTATAGAGACATGTAAGTGCAGGATCTCCTCCTCTGTGTGTGCAGTGTATAGAGACATAGAAGTGCAGGATCTCCTCCTCTTTGTGTATATTGTATAGAGACATATAAGTGCATCATCTCCTCATCTGTGTGTACAGTGTATAGAGACATAGAAGTGGAGGATCTCCTTCTCTGTGTGTACAGTGTATATAGATATAGAAGGGCAGGATCTCTTCTGCTGTGTGTACAGTGTATAGAGACATAGAAGTACATGATTTCCTCCTCTGTGTATACAGTGTATAGAGATATAGAAGTGCAGGATATCTTCCTCTGTGTATACAGTGTATAGATATATAGAAGGGCAGGATCTCTTCCTCTGTGTCTACAGTGTATAGAGACATAGAAGTGCAGGATCTTCTCCTCTGTGTGTACAGTGTATAGAGACATAGAAGTGCAGGATCTCCTCCTCTGTGTGTACAGTGTAAAGAGACAGAGAAGTGCAGGATCTCCTCCTCTGTGTATACAGTGTATAGAGACATAGAAGTGCAGGATCTCCTCCTCTGTGTATATAGTGTATAGAGACAGAGAAGTGCAGGATCTCCTCCTCTGTGTATGCAGTGTATAGAGACAGAGAAGTGCAGGATCTCCTCCTCTGTGTATACAGTGTATATAGACATAGAAGTGTAGGATCTCCTCCTCTGTGTGTGCAGTGTATAGAGACATAGAAGTGCAGGATCTTCTCCTCTGTGTATACAGTGTAGAGAGACATAGAAGTGCAGGATCTCCTCCTCTGTGTGTGCAGTGTATAGAGACATGGAAGTACAGGATCTCCTACTCTGTGTATGCAGTGTATAGAGACAGAGAAGTGCAGGATCTCCTCCTCTGTGTATACAGTGTATATAGACATAGAAGTGTAGGATCTCCTCCTATGTGTGTGCAGTGTATAGAGACATAGAAGTGCAGGATCTTCTCCTCTGTGTATACAGTGTAGAGAGACATAGAAGTGCAGGATCTCCTCCTCTGTGTGTGCAGTTTATAGAGACATGGAAGTGTAGGATCTCCTCCTCTGTATGTACAGTGTATATAGACAAAGAAGTGCAGGATCTCCTCCTCTGTATGTACAATGTATATAGACATAGAAGTGCCAGATCTCCTCCTCTGTGTGTACAGTGTATAAAGACATAGAAGTGTATGATCTCCTCCTCTGTGTGTGCAGTGTACAGAGACATAGAAGTGCAGGATCTTCTCCTCTGTATACAGTGTATAGAGACATAGAAGTGCAGGATCTCCTCCTCTGTGTACAGTGTATAGAGACATAGAAGTGCAGGATCTCCTCCTCTGTGTGTACAGTGTATAGAGGCATGGAAGTGCAGGATCTCCTTCTCTGTGTGTACAGTTTATAGAGACATAGAGGGAAATGAATCAATGTTGGTGTAGGTAGAATTTTTTTGTACAACGTTTTGGTTTGTCTAAATTTGGTGCAATTGCACCAATTTTACCATACTTGTGCAAGACACATGATACATTTTGTGCAAAGTTCTAAATCTCCACACAGTTCTATTTGTACACCTGAGATGTACCTCACAAAAAAGTGGAGACAGGGATTTTGTTCTATTGCTTATAGGCCAGGATTCCATTGAGGTTTCTTGTCCACCAGCAAAAACGCCAGAAAAACTGTCACAGCTTTTTCCTGCATTTTGTCAGTTTTTCTTGCATTTTTTCTTGGCTTTTTGTTGGTGTGTGGAAACAGTCATTCTTGTACCCTGTGGCAATTTTTTTACTGCCTTAAGGGCACCACTCCACGGGTCGGATGCAGAGCACCCAGTCCACAGAGTGTAAGGAGGTAAGGAGTGATGTATAGCATATACAGGGTGCAGAACATCACTACTTACCTCTGCTGTCTGTATAGTATACAGGGGTGCATAGTGTCCCCATGTATACTATACAGGAGCCCAGCAAGGAAAGAGTTAACCCACGCTGATGCTGAGCAGTTCTGGGTTAAGTCTTTGTGCGCTATTCTGTATACACAGCTGTCTATAGATGACTGTATATAGAGGATACAGTAGGCAGATGTCCACAATTGGAGGCTCCCTGTTTAGGAACACCCCAGGAGAGAGCGCCAAAAATGTATTAACCTTTTTTTAGTTTTTTTTCTTCTCATTTTAGATATGTGAATGCAGAGGACTACGTCAAATTCAGTGGATTGGGAAGATGAACAGTGTTATTTACTCTGTATAGAGACATAGAGGTACAGGATCTCCTCCTCTGTGTGTACAGTGTATAGAGACATAGAAGTGCAGGATCTCCTCCTCTGTGTGTGCAGTGTAAAGAGACATAGAAGGGAAGGATCTCCTCCTCTATGTATAGTGTTGAGTGGCATAGGCCATATTCGATTTCTCAATATTTCGCAAATAAATGGACGAATATTCTTCATATATTCGCTAAATTCGCATATTCGTAATATTCACGTTTTATTTTCGCATATGCATTTTTTCACAGTACACATCACAGTGATCATCCCTCTCTGCTTCCAGCTTGTGTGGTGTAAAGAAGGTTCTAATACTACTGTGTGAGACTGGCGTGCGATTTTTGCATATGGTAATTTTCGCATATGCTAATTTTCATATGCTAATTTTCACATATGCGAAAATAAAACGTGAATATTACGAATATGCGAATTTAGCGAATATATGAAGAATATTCATCCATTTATTTGCGAAATATTGAGAAATCGAATATGGCCTATGCCACTCAACACTATACATAGAGGAGGAGATCCTTCCCTTCTATGTCTCTATACACTGCACACACAGAGGAGGAGATCCTGCACTTCTATGTCTCTATACACTGTACACACAGAGGAGGAGATCCTGTACCTCTATGTCTCTATACAGAGTAAATAACACTGTTCATCGTCCCAATCCACTGAATTTGACGTAGTCCTCTGCATTCACATATCTAAAATGAGAAGAAAAAAAACTAAAAAAAGGTTAATACATTTTTGGCGCTCTCTCCTGGGGTGTTCCTAAACAGGGAGCCTCCAATTGTGGACATCTGCCTACTGTATCCTCTATTTTAGATATGTGAATGCAGAGGACTACGTCAAATTCAGTGGATTGGGACGATGAACAGTGTTATTTAAAATGTCAATAAAAGGGTTAACGAGGGCTGTGGGTAAGTTTAAAAAAAAAAATTTTTATGTGTTGTTTTTTTTATAATTGAATTTTCAGGCTTTGAGTGGAAGTTGTCTTGTAGACAGAATCCATTACTAAGCCGGGACTTAGCGTTAGCTCCAAAATCAGTTAGTGCTAACCCCCAATTATTACCCAGTTACCCACATCCACAGGGGTTCCAGGAAGAACCGGTACCAACAGGCCTAGGTAGTTACAGGCCGGCATTATTTAGGCTGGGGAGGGCCAGAAACAATGTTCCTCGCCCACCCTGGTAACGTCAGGCTGTTGCTGCTTGGTTGGTATCTAGCTGATACTGAAAAAATGGGGGAACCACACACATTTTTTTAAATTTATTATAAAAAAACGCATAGGGTTCCCCCTATTTTCAGTATCAGTCAGATACCAACCAAGCAGCAACAGCCTGACGTTACCAGGGTGGGCGTGGACCATTTTTACTGGACCTCCCCAGCCTAATTAACACCAGCCTGTTACCACCTAGGCCCAGGAGCGCCATTTTTGACGCCCCGGGCCTGTTGTTACTTGCTCTTCCTGGCACCCCTGTGGCGGTGGGTACCAGGGTAATAATTGGGGTTTAGCGCTAGCGGATTTTGAGGCTAATGCTAAGCCCTGGCTTAGTATTGAATTCCGTCTTCCACTACTAAGCCTGAAAATTCAATTATAAAAAACACGGACACATTGAAAAAAAAATTTTGTTAAAAAAAAAACACTCCCGCACAGCCCTTGTTAACCATTTTATTGAAATAAAAAAAACTCTGGTCATCATCGCAGTCCACCAAATCTGATGTAGTCCTCTGCATTCACTTATCTGAAATGAGAAGAAAAGAAAAACAAGAAATTTGGGTTGGTACATTTTTTGTATACACTGTCATAATTCATAATCCTCGCCGCCGGGAGACCAGAGCTCTGATTGGTGAATAGCTATACACCAATCAGAGCTCCCGTCTCCCGGCGGCGGGGATTATGAATTATGACAGCGTATACAGAAGCCTGGAGCCGGCAGGGAGCGCAGTGGAGCCGCATGTGCTGTCGGCTTGTTAACTTAATAAATGCAGATTGCAGCGTGTGTTTGAAGAATGACCTCCTTTGATCTGCTCCTCAACCCCTGGACTGTAACTCCCATCATGGATGTCTGTCCATGATGGGAGTAGTTGTCCTAAAAGTCCTGCAGCCAGGGATGTGCAGGTGCCATCCCTCAGCGCTGCGGTACTACAACTACTCCCATCATGGGACAAGACTGTCCATGATGGGCATTTTAGTACAGGGGCTGAGGAGCAGATCGCAGCAGGTCATTCTCCAGAGACTCGCTGCGATCCGCATTTATTAACTGTAAAAGCCAGCAGCATATGCAGCTCCACTGTGCTCCCTGCCAGCTCCTGTATACAGCTCCCAAAATTCAAAGTCCCCACCGCCAGGAGACGGGGATTATGAATTGTGACAGTGTCTACAATACTCACTGCCAGGAGCCGGTGGGCAGCACAATGGAGCCACATGTGCTGCCGGCTTTTACAGTTAATATATGCGGATCGCAGCGGGTCTCTGGAGAATGACCCGGTGCAATCTGTCCCACAGCCTGGGGGGGAAGTGCAAGTGCTGTCTCTCAGCATTGCGGTACTACAACTACTCCCATCATGGGACAGACTCTGTCCCATGATGGGAGTAGTTGTAGTTCAGGAGTGTTGAGGGAAGGCTCCTGCATCCCCCGGCTGTCTCGGTAGAACACTTTCCTAAGTGTTCTTTTTGATGGTGTATTTTTGAGTAAAAAAAAAAAAAAAACATATTTGTGCAAAAAAAGTGTCTAAACAAAAAAATAATGCACATGATAAATTAGTATACACTGTAAAATGCATTCCAAAATACACAATAAAATAGAGTACTTGCTTTTTGCTCTATCAAAAAAGATGCACAAAAAAGATGCAGTGAAAGTCACTGCGCAAATTTTTGCGCAAAAAAAAATACACAAGAAAAAGGGGTAAACTCAATGATAAATCTCCCCCATAGAAGTGCAGGTTTTCCCCCTCTGTGTGTGTGCAATGTATAGAGAGTCTCTATATAATGCATGAGAAGCTGTAGCAGAGTGCGGGTGTTGCTTCCTTTTGACACCGAGAAGAGCAGTGCCTGCACTCTGCTACAATAGCAGAGAGCTCACATGATGCCAGTAAAGAAAATTGAATATTCCTAACACTGGTGGACAATGTGGGGCATAAAATGGAGGGGTGGAAGCTCGGCAAGCTAGACCTAGACCCAGACCTAGACCTATAGCAAAACAGCAATTGGGGGCCATGTCTTGTGAATGCATTCATCAACTTCTGTAAGTAAGACATCATTTTACTCCTCTTCACGTGCACTATAACCCAGTGTATTGGTAAACTGCCTGTCAGTTTCCCTTTAAGTCAGCACATTTTAAAAAGACATGGAACCAGGACCATCAAATCTGACACATTCCCTACTTAACATTTGTTTTCATAGCATCTTATCTGATCTTCCTCCAGATTGGCCTATGCAGTGGAACTTGTTCAGAGAGAGGAGTGTGAGCTGATCCACAAGGTGTTTCTAGTTATTTAGTGGCAGCGAAGAGCACAATGGGGGTTATTTACTAAGAGTGGAGTGTAGTTTTCTTATAGGTTTTGATTCCCGACAGGTATTTTTCCAAGGTATTTACTAATGTTTCCCTACATTTAGCATTTTTCCCTACATTTTGCTTTTTTTTTTTTACAACTGTTCTGATCTTTCTGGTTTTTCCCAGCTCAAATCCACCACATTTTATGTGGAAACCTTAGTAAAAAAAAAGTTGGGATTTTTTAAAAACTGTCGGGTACACACCCCTTTTGTGGGGACTATGTCCCTTTCCCATGTGGCCACACCCCCTTTTCATTTTTTTTCTTGTAAAATTTAGGGTTTTGTGGTGGACGGAACGTGCAACACAATTTGGACGGAAAACCCAAGAAAAAAGAGTTGGGATCATGTTCGTAAATAACCCCCAATGTCTGGATGGAAATCTTACACAACTTCCTCTGGAGCATACATTAGCTGATAAGTACTAGAAGGCTTTAGTTTTTAAAACAGAAGTAATTTACAAATTTGTATAACCTTCTGTCACCAGTGACAATTCTCCAGAATACCCCATAAAAAGTAAACACAAACATAGGATGAACCCAGCCACAGCCTGTCCAAGACTGGTTCATTTTCATGGCAAGATTTAGAGTTATTTAGATTTATTTAGTGAAAGATTAATATAAAATTATAGGCAAATTTTGTTGAAAACCATTTTTGGGTTACCGTATTTTTTTGCCATATAAGATGCGCCGGCATATAAGACGCACCCAATTTTAAAGAAGGAAAATCTAGAAAAAAAAGATTCTGAACCAAATACAATGTAAAGTATAGGACAGTGATCTTCAACCTGCGGACCTCCAGATGTTGCAAAACTACAACTCCCAGCATGCCCGAACAGCCGTGTTGAAGACCACTAGTATAGGAGGTAATACTCACGTGTCCCCGCCGCTCCGGACCCATCACCGCTGCCCTGGATGTCGCCCTCCATCGCTGTTGCGCATCCCCGGGGTGTCCCCGTTGCTCTGGAATGTCTCTGCTGCCCGGTATCCTCGCTCTCCGTTGCCGCCATCACTTCGCTATGCACTCCGTTCCTATTGGATGATGGGACGGCGTGCGCGACGACGTGATGATGACGAAGGAGATCCCGGTACGGAGGGGATCCCGGCACGGAGCAGTCATTTTCGATCGGACACCGAGGAGGCAGGTAAGGGCCCTCCCGGTGTCCTGTAAGCTGTTCAGGATGCCGCGATTTCACCGGAGCGGTACCGAACTGCCCAACTGAGCAGCCGGGTCAGTGTCACTTTCGCTTCAGACACGGCAGTCAGTTTTGATCGCAGCATCTGAAGGGTTAATACAGGGCATTGCCTGTATTAATCGCGGGTCCCGGCCGTTGATGGCCGCAGGGACCGCCGCGATAGGACAGGGTTTTAATGTGTATTTGCCGTATAAGACGCAACAACTCCCCCCCCCCCCCCCCCCCCCCAGTTTTGGGGAAGAAAAAGTGCATCTCATACGGCGAAAAATACGGTAATTCTACTTTAATTCAAAAAATGTTGCCATGCTTCAATGGTGCTTCATAGTGTACCTTACAGTCTAACACAGCCCTACAAGGACACCATATGTCTCAGTATGTAATAAGTGTGCATGGCTGCCATGTGTATGAGACCTTACCCCAAAATGAAAAGTGTTTTTCATAAGATCACTTAAAAGGATAAAATATATTGTAATGGTAACAAAGAAGATCACAATAAAGTCAGAAGGGCAAAATCCCAAATTTGGTGTTATTTGGTTTGGTGAAGCACCAGTGATATCCAATCTATGCACTTTTTCAAGAATATGTTTAAGTAGTTTTTTAAAACACTTTTTAATATGAAAATGGCCTACAATATGTGGTTTGTCTTTCTTATCTGGCAAGATGTGACAGTACAGGTGAGTGGAATATTGGCTGCAAGATCTCCAGCATTCCAGGGTATAGCATGGAGGGGACCTATCAAAGGAAGCATGAATGGACACCACCACCATGTTTGGAATGCCTGGGACTTCAAATCACTGCAAGTAACGTTATATCAGTAGCCCGATGGGTGTTATACCACCTGCTGTGTGCAATTTAACCAGTTTAAGGGGTACAAAAAAGTTACACAGATTTGCAAATTACTTCTATTTAAAAATATTATGTTGTTAAGTACTTATCAGCTGCTGTATGCTCCACAGGAAGTTGTGAAGTTATTTCTGGTCTGTCACCTCTGTTCATGTCAGGAACTGTCCAGAGCAGGAGAGGTTTGCTATGGGGATTTTCTCCTGCTTTGGACAGTTCCTGACATGGACAGAGGTGTCACTGTGCACTGTGGTCAGACTGAAAGGAACTACAGTATATCCCTTCCTCTGTAGTATCAGTTGATTTGAAAACATTTGAGCCTCATTTCATGACTTGCCTTGTATTTGAGGAGCATTTCCTTGTTTTTGAGGCTTTATGATTTGCACATCACTAAGTTTGGAGTGCTAAATCCTTGTCTGTTTTATTATACATTGTAATATGAAAAATTTGTGCTAATGTCTCACATTGCTTTACTAACAGCAGCAACTTCAAGGTCACAGTATAATTATCACTTTACCTCTACGGTATCCTGCTTATTATCTTGGGGGCCATTGTGTTTCTTAGCAAAGAAATGAGCAAGAAGTAGATGCCTTTCAATGCAGAGCTATACATGGGGTTTCTACTAGTGGGTTATATCTAGATAGATAGATAGATAGATAGATAGATAGATAGACAGAGAAGTAAAGACAACTGGGCTTGAAAGTAAGATTTTTCAAATGACAAGGACAGTGTAAAATAGGTAGGAAAACATGTTGGAGAAATCGACACAGCCAACCACCCTTTTTGTTTGGGTTCAGGTTCAGCAAATGATAGTAGGGTCACATATAGGCACTTGAATGAAATGTTTGCCAGGCATGTTTCCTAGGAAGCAGTAAAGCTAGCAATTACAGTCAACATAACCGCCTGCTGTCAGGAATGACTGCAAACACATTGAGCCAGCTTAGTGCAAGAGCCCTGACACTACAACAGCAGATACAGGTAGGCTTATATGCCCTACACCTACACCTGTTTCTATTCCAAGGTGTGTCTGTGGATTTTTTAAAATAACAAACAAATTTTAAAAAAGGAGCCGCCCCAAACCAGCAAGGCATGTGGCATGCTGGGATTTGTAGTTTTCAGCACAACAAGAAACAGGAAATAGAAGCAAAAATAGGAAAACAAAGTCGGAGATTAAAAGACAACAAAGAACAGAAATAGAGTCGCTGAAACAACAAGAATAGAAATGAAACAAAACAAATAGGGTAAGTCACAAACGGAAAAAACACGTTGACCACCGGAGTACCCCTTTAAATGAGAAATGTGGTGCTTAACTTTTAACCACAATAGTGTCCAGGCTGTAAAAACTATAAAACAAACAAACCTTAACTCACCTTCCTACGTTCCCCCATTGTGCCGGTATTGGCATCCTGTTCCTCCGCTAATGCTCACCTTCATGCTTCACCGCCATCCACTGCAATGTGCCTATCACAGGCCGAGGCAAGACATCGATGCGGACAAAGATATGCTGGCGGCAGTGTGATGTTCCGAGCCTAAGAAACATGAAGACGAGCGGCAGCGGAGGAACGGGATGCCAATACCGGCACAATGGGGGAACGTAGGAAGGTGAATTAATGTTTGCTTTTTAGTTTTTGCAGCCCGGGCACTATTGCAGTTAAAAGCTAAGCGAAGCATTTCTCACAACAATCCGCAGTGGCTTTCAAGGAAACACATTTCAAAAATATTTATGGCAGCAAATAATAGTGAACAAGAAATATTATCAGATATGAACTGTATTCACACTACATTTTGTTTACATTAAATGTATACATTTTATATTTTTGAAAAGAATACAAAAAAAACAGTATGCACTAAATAAATGCTAAAAAAAAGTCTTTTTGTCATTGACTTTTTAATAAAAATAAAATCGCATTGCCACATGAATGCTTTTTTTGCTGGACCACAACACACTACTTTACAGCAGAAAAAAAACATAAAGCGGAAATCAGTGAAATATAAACATACTTTGTGAGCCCATCATAAGATACATAAAATAAGTTTTATTTCTATGCCTGAAACAAAGAAAAATATGTTTACTATATGTACAGTACAAAAGGGCCTTGGAAATAAACTTAGTTTTTTTTCCTCTTGATTATTTTTAGAATTTTTCTTGAATGAAATTTCTGATAACAAAGATGGACAAAAGTATCTACCTTACAAACACTACAATAAACAAATCCAGATGTCATTCACCATTGATCTCTGCAGGGACTAAATACTGTAATAGACAAACCTCTATTACTCTTAATATTTATGGATACTACAGTGACAGGATCTCTTTCCCAGGACTGGTCAAAACAAATGTGAAACCAATATTAAAAAAAAAAAAAAGGGTCAAATAGTGACCCTGGAACCATTTGAAGATATTCATCCCTCTGATGAGCTTCTATGAGAAGGTCAGTTCTTGATTTGATCTGTGTGAGGAGTGGATGTTGTTTTCTGGACTTTTCAAATGTATTTAAAATTGTACTGTGGTGGCCCAGTACAGCATCTTTAGCTGCTGCCCATAAAAGTAGTTGGGTGGCTGAGGTATAATAGGTTTGTTGAATGCATTTTGCCAATTTAAGGTACTTTATTGGTTTGCAAAAGTATTTTCTAGCAGTGTCAATGCATTATCTTCATTATTAATTTATTTTCTGTCTTGTACCAAAAGTCTAAGCTCCAGGGTTTTTCTTCAT
Source organism: Hyla sarda (assembly GCF_029499605.1). Taxonomy (NCBI): domain Eukaryota; kingdom Metazoa; phylum Chordata; class Amphibia; order Anura; family Hylidae; genus Hyla; species Hyla sarda. Next base: position 288,569,160 of record NC_079193.1, read on the forward strand.
ACACCACACATGTACTCCTCAGCAGGCATGGACTCACCACAGTTTGAGCTCACATAGCTCCCCCAAAAATACACTTTGCACTTAGGTTGCTTTAAGGATGATAGTGGAAGTATTACCACAGGGCACTCCCTGTGTGTGTGTAAGTCTCCCGGCTTAAGGTTTTCCAGCCAATGAATCACCAATCTGTTCAAAAATATTGTGTCAGTCATGTTGTGAATGATGGTCATCTTGGATGTATTCTACGTAGGCCCAAGTGGGTTTATGAAAAGGCCACAGTTTCTTCTATAGTTTATTTTTTTTTTTTTTAAAGTGTCTTTCTTTGAGAGAGAGGAATGTATCCATTGTCCAGTCAGTATTTATGGCTGGTGAGCTAAGACATGAGAGAAGGCTAGTTAGTCATATTCTCTGGACATAACTGGTACAATTCACCCATGATAGGGGGGGGGGGGAATAGAGAAACTATGAAACAGATGTTTTTCCCATAAAATAGATGAATTCATTAATTTATTATCTTTATATTGAGATTATAGTCTTGGGATGTTCGAGATGCTGGATTCTAACTGCAGAACAATTCATTCTCCAGACCTATCAAGGCATTGAACTATTGCTTTAGGTGATAAGACTCCCCTTTCGCCAAGCTAAGTGTTATAAGTAAATTTCTGAGCATTCCCTTTAAAATATAGTGCATGGCAAAGATCATATATGTCTGCTATCTGTCTTAATAGTCTTACCAATGTGTGAAAATAGTCCAGAATGGGGCCGAAGGATACCAAATCTCTTCCATGTTATATACATCCTAAATGGAGTGTGCCCATTCTTGAAGTCATTTGATGTGTAGTGAGTTAGAAGAGGGGGATTGTAATGTATCATTCCATATTACTGTGTTGTGTCCCGGTACAGAACATGGTTCTGTACAGTTCCTAAAGTCCCCTCAGGTAGAGTCCCTCAAGTCCACAGGGCTCTCCTGCAGGATCCCCCTAGGTCATTATTATGGTTTCTATTGTACATTAATTATGTACGTTTATGTTAGGTATTGTACAGTGAATATAAGCCATGTGCAAAGGTTATTAGGATGTTTAAACGGTATAGGACCATCCTAAGGTCATGTGATCACCTGATACCCAGAGTTCCAGGGGCACAGGTGACCACAGGCAACCAGATACCTATGGGCTTTAGTCCAGCCCCCTGATGTATAAAGGGCTGTAGTCTCCACGCTCTTCCTCTTGGTTCCTGCTCTTAGTTCCTGGACAGTAAAGCAAGCACCAGTCCTGTACAAGTTCAGTCCAGTCCAGCTAGGCCAAAGCCTACAAGTCTGCAGCCACATCTAATCTGTAAGACTCGTCTATGTCTACAAGTCAAGTCTCTACTGTCCCTACCAAAGTCATAACAGTAGCACAGTGACCTGCATCATCATTATTATCACTACTAGTCTAAGCAAGCCTGAGAGGTTTCCTGTGTCCCGGTCACCTCTGTGGAAGTTGGCTATCTGTAAGGACTGTTATACTGCCTTCTTCAGTAAAGATCCAGTTGCATCAATACCTCCTTTGGACTCTCATTCAATATATGCCATTTTTGGGTTGGTTGTCGGCAGTGTCCTACACCAAACAACCACATCCTGGCATCACGAACACTGCAAGGGATTATATTACCATCTGTCCCTGGGCTATTGCCACCTGCCCTACTACTATCTGCACTACACCACCCGGGTACCACAAATGTCTATGTTTAGATATTGTCCATCTTGATATCATGAGGTTTCCTCTTGCAGAGTATATTCCCACTATCTGAATATGATATCCTCTAACCTAGTTACTTTTCTTATATTGTAACAAATTTGCTTACTACTGATTTGTATTGTTCTACTGTTATGTAATCGATTAACAAGCTTATAATGCTTTACTAATATCTTGATATATTAATATCAAATTTTTATGATGTTTCGTCATTCATAATTCAGTTATGCCTTTAACCCCTTAACCTGTTGGGGGTGAAGGGCATATGCATACGCCCGTGGGAACTTCGGTCCCCGCCGTGCACGGGCGGGGACAAGACCGGGGTGACTGCTGAAAGCGATCAGCAGGCACCCTGCACAAATGCCCAGGGGGGTCATCAGACCCCCCCCCCCCCCCCATGTTGGCAATCAACGCAATTCACACTTGCGATTTGCGGCGATTCCGGGTAACACGGGTCTATAGTGACCCGGTTACCGGGATTATAAGGGGGATCGCGGTTGTCTAAGACACCCACGATCCCCCTGAAGGGATAGGAGTGAGGTGGCAGGGGTGCCACCCCTCCTATCCCTGCTATTGGTCATCAAAAGCGACGACCAATAGCAGATGGGGGGGGGGGTTTACTTTCGTTTTCCCCATCCTGCCCACCCACAATAGGCGGGGCAGGATCGGGAAACCGAAGAGGACCGGGTGCCGAAGTCCACTTACCCGTCCGGAGGCAGCGGGCGACGGTGATCGGCGGGCGGCTATGTCGTGCGGAAGAAGAGGACGGCTCCCGGGATACTACGGAAGCCGGTAAGTTACCTAGCAACATCTGGAGGGCTACAGTCTGAAACCACTATACAGTGGTCTCTAACCTGTAACCCTCCAGATGTTGCAAAACTACAACTCCCAGCATGCCCAGACAGCTGTTTGGGCATGCTGGAATATGTAGTTTTGCAACAGCTGGAGGGCTACAGTTTGAGACCACTATACAGTGGTCTCTACACTGTATCCCTCCAGATCTTGCAAAACTACAACTCCTAGCATGCCCAAACAGTTCTTTGCTGTCTGGGCATGCTGAAATTTGGAGTTTTGCAACATCTAGAGGGTCACAGTTTGGAGATCACTGTGCAGTGGTCTATAAACTATAGCCCTCCAGATGTTGCAAAACTGCAAATCCCAGCATGCACAAATAGCAAACAGCTGTCTCAGCATGCTGGGAGATGTAGTTGCGTACCTTCAGCTGTTGCATGACTACATCTCCCAGCATGCCCTTCGGCGATCAGTACATGCTGGGAGTTGTAGTTTTACAACAGCTGGAGGCACACTGGTTGGAAAATACTGAGTTAGGTAACAGAACCTAACTGAAGGTTTTCCAACCAGAGTGCCTCCAGCTGTTGCAAAAGTACAACTCCCAGCATGCACGATCTGTCAGTGCATGCTGGGAGTTGTAATTTTGCAACAGCTGGAGGCACACTGGTTGGAAAATACTGAGTTAGGTAACAGAACCTAACTGAAGGTTTTCCAACCAGTGTGCCTCCAGCTGTTGCAAAAGTACAACTCCCAGCATGCACGGTCTGTCAGTACATGCTGGGAGTTGTAGTTTTGAAACAGCTGGAGGTTTGCCCCTCCCCCCCCCCCCCTCCCATGTGAATGTATAGGGTATATTCACACAGGCAGGTTTATAGTAAGTTTCCTGCTTCAAGTTTGGGCTGCGGCAAATTTTTAACCACAGCGCAAACTCCTAGTGGAAACTCACCGTAACACGCCAGTGTGAATGTACCCTAAAAACACTACACTACATCACACTAACACAAAATAAAGGGTAATAAAGGGTTTAGGGCCACATATGGGGTATTTCCATACTCAGGGTTTTTTCTCCTTTTACCCCTTATGAAAAGGAAAAGTTGGGGGCTACACCAGACTGTTAATGTAAAAAAAAAGTTACACTAACATGCTGGTGTTGCCCCATACTTTTTATTTTCACAAGCAGTAAAAAGGAAAAAAATGACCCCCAAAATTTGTAACGCAATTTCTCCTGAGTACGTAAATACCCCATATGTGGGCGTAAAATGCTCTATGGGCGCACAACAAGGCTTAGGAGTGAGAGCGCACCATGTACATTTGAGGCCTAAATTGGGGATTTGCACAGGGGTTGCTGATTTTACAGCGGTTCTGACATAAATGCAAAAACATAAATACCCACATGTGACCCCATTTTGGAAACTAAACCCCTCACGGAACGTGACAAGGGGTATAGTGAGCCTTAACAACCCACAGGTGTTGGATTAAATTTGGATGGGACAATGAAAAAAAAAAATGTTTTCACTAAAATGCTGGTGTTACCCTAAATTTTTCATTTCACAAGGGAAAATAGGCAAAAATCCCCCCCAAAATTTGTAACCCCATTTCTTCTGAGTAAGAATATACCCCATATGTGGATGTAAAGTGCTCTGCTGGCACACTCAGAAGGGAAGGAGCGCCATTGGGATTTTGAAGAGAAAATTTGTGAGGAATTGAAGGCCACGTGTGTTTACAAAGCCCCCATAGTGCCAGAACAATGGACTCCCCCATATGTGACCCCATTTTGGAAACTAAACCCCTCATGTAATGTAAAAAGGGGTGCAGTGAGCATTTATGCACCACAGGTGTCTGACAGATTTTTGGAACAGTGGTCCGTGAAAATGAAAATTTTTATTTTTAATTTGTACAGCCCACTGTTCCAAATATCTGTCAAACGCCAGTGGGGTGTAAATACTCACTGCACCCCTTATTAAATTCTGTGAGGGGTGTAGTTTCCAAAATGGGGTCACATGTGGGGGGTCCACTGTCCTGGCATAGGCGTGCGCATGGGGTGTGCCGGGTGTGCCTGGGCACACCCTAATCAAGCCTCAAACTTGAGGCCAGGGCTGGACTGGCCATTGGGCAGACCGGGCATTTGCCCAGTGGGTCGGGCCATTCACCTGCCCTGTCGCGATACACCTGATTTCTGCACTACACCGGCCACTGCTTTCAAAGTTTCGGCCTCCGCTTTGAAAGTAGGGGTCGGTGTAGTGAAGAAAACAGCCCGCTCTGCCTCCTCACTGACACAGCCCGTCCCTACCCTAAAAGGGGCCTCACTCCGTCCGGTGACCAGTCCTCCGGCCCCAATTGCAGTAAACCAGGGCAGGGACACTGCTGCTTTATGAGCAGCAGACGTCCATGCGCAGGCACGCCCCTGACGTCACGGACGTCCCTGCCCCGGCTGCTCTGCTCCGAGGAGAAGAGGAACCCGCAGCCCCGCTCACTTCTACAGCTGACTAATCCTCCCCTACAAGGTAAGAGAGGAAGGGGGAAATGAAGAAAGTATAAAGGAGGATAATTCAATGGCAGGGGGTGCGGAGGAGAAGAAGGCTGGGAAGAAACGAAGGATAACTTAAGATAAGAGGGGTGTGCAGAGGAGAAGGGGGCTGGGGGGGGGCTGAGTAACATAATGAAAGATGACTGAAGAGGGGTGTGCGGAGGGGAAGGGGGCTGGGGGGGAGGGGGGCTGAGTAACAATGAAAGATGACTGAAGAGAGGTGTGCGGAGGGGAAGGGCTTGAGAAATGGATGACTGAGGGGTCTTGGGGTGGAGAAGGGATCAGGAGGGGGTCAGAAAAAATGTTAAGGATGACTGGGGGAGGATGAGTCTGGGGGGTGCAGAAAAGTGTGAAGGAGGATGACTGAGGGGTCTTGGGGGTCAGGACTTCTACCAGTTACATCTTTTTTTGTTCCTCATGCTCATCCTCTGTATAAAGACAATAATCATTATAACCCTGCCAGACACTGTGCCTCCTGAATATAACTCACACATGACCCCTGAGGGGGAAGGGGTCTGGGGGGAGGTCAGAAAAGTGTTAAGGAGGATGACGGGGGCAGAGGAGTCTGGGGGACTTAGGGGTCTAAAGGAAGAGGGGAAAGATGGGTCTGAAAGAGTACTAAGGGGGTCTGGGGGGGACTTGGGTCTCGTTCACACTGGAGTCTGTCGACAGAAATCCACTTGCAGCAGCAACCCATTGTTTTCAATGGGATTCTGCTGCACTGTGCATAGTGCGAAATCGTCACAGTGGAATGGACATCTACCCAAAGAATGAACATGTTCATTCTTTGGGCTGAATTCCACCGGACTGCTTTACCATCTATGAGATCCAATGACTTTAGCAGCGCCTAGCAGACATTCAGCTGGCTTAAAGGACATCTGCAACAAAAGACAACTTATCCCCTATCCACAGAATAGGGGATAAATGTCTGATCGCGGGGGTCCCACCACTGGGTGCCCCCGTGATCTCTCAAACAGGGCCCCCGCATTGCCACTCTATGTGAGCGGCTAATACGCGTAGCATCAACCTCTCTGAGGGCGATGGTACGCCCCCTCCATGCCCCCTCCCCATACAGTTCTATGGGAGAGACGGGGAGGCACGAACGCTGCCTCCCCGCCTCTCCCATAGAGATACATGGAGGAGGTGTGTCGGCCATGGCGTCATGCTGCGGCCAGCATGCTTCCTACACGGGAGAGCCGTGGCCCCATGCAGGAGATCTCAGGGGGTCCCAAATGTTGTCTTTTGCTGCAGATGTCCTTTAATGTCCGCTGTGTGGACAAGTACAGGGGTGAGATTTTGCTAAACAGAAGAAACGTGTGAGTTATATTCAGGAGGCACAGTGTCTGGCAGGGTTATAATGATTATTGTCTTCATACAGAGGATGAGCATAAGGAACCAATGATGTCCAGTGTCAGACTCTGCAAAAAAAGATGTAACTGGAAGACGTTCTGATGTCTGGACCAGATGAAGAAGAAAAGGAACAACAAAAGAGAAGACGTCTCCTGTCAGTCATTATAGCATTATGTATTCTGCCTGACTGTCCCATCACTGCTGAGGTCACTTATTATTTCTGCAGTGAAGATGGATGAAACTATACACTGATCTGTGGCTCTCCAACTGTTATAAAACAACAACTCCCAGTCCCATCATGCCTGAAACTCTGCAGGCATTATGGGAGTCGTAGCTTTGCAACAGCTGGAGAGCCACTTCAACCTTAGTGATTTTAGACTATGCAGTCCATTTTATTTTGGTGAGGTCCAACTGCTGGGACCCACACCTAAAAAAGAAATGGGCTGCATAGTCTTATAAGCCCGGGCCTATTTTTGGTCCCAGTCCGGCCCTGCATGAGGCTCTATCACCTCTGTGCTGCACTGCCTTGCCGAGCATTTGTTAACCTGCTGATCCAATCCTCCTACACTATGCGAGCGATATCGCCGCACAGTGTAGGACGGACATGCTCCTCCTCCAGACCTCCCCTGTAGAATGCACGGCGGCTACGCAAGTGTGAGGCACGGCCATGTGGTTACTGCGCAACACCAGCGGCATTACTCACACTCCCAGAACGGCTTACGGCAGCCAATATCTGCTAGAGGTGATTTCTTCATTTTTAAATCATCAATTTGTAATAAATTGTGTAATTTATTGGTTCTATAATTATTATGATAGTGTACGCCAGCACTACCATATTTCTATGGATTCTCTAGTTAGTCACCCGAATGTTTTAGTTTAGCTGCTTTAATGATAACAGCCATTGTTTATTTATTTTATATATATTTTTCAGATTTTTTTTTCCCTCAGCCATGTACACTAATAATAAGAGTTTATTTCTTCTTCCTTCATGCTGCATTTTTATTTCATTTACTCGTTCGTTCAGCCTCAGACACATCTGTGTCACATATTAAAGGGGCAAATGGCTCCTCCTGATAGTTTAGATTCAAATATACATTGTTCTGATTTATTGTTTTAAACTTGCATTATACTCCATATTGTTCACACAGAGCACCTGACCTGAGCTGTTTACTGAGCGCAATTCACAAAGAGATAAGGAGAAAATTGTGCAGGTCTGTTTATGTATGTGTGCATGCAAGCAAGAGTGTATTTGTGTGTGTATATGTATGTATGTGTGTGTGTATATATATATAAATGCATACACGCGCGGTGTGAGTTTGTGCTTTAGGGTGCACACCCTAATGCAATAGGCTGCGCACGCCTATGTGTCCTGGCACCTCGGGGGGCTTTGTAAACGCACATGGCCCCTGACTACCATTCCAAACTAATTCTTTCTAAAAGCTCAATGGCGCTCCTTCTCTTTCGAGCATTGTAGTTCGCCCGCAGAACACTTTATGTCCTAACATGGGGTATTTCCATACTCATAAGAGATGGGGTTACAAATTTAGGGGGGCATTTTCTCCCATTATCCTTTGTAAAAATTGTAAATGTGGGGAAAAAACTGCACTTTAGTGAAACATTTTTTTTTCATTTACACATCCGATTTTAACGAAAAGTCGTCAAACACCTGTGGGGTATTAAGGCTCACTGGACCCCTTGTTACGTGCCTTGAGGGGTGTAGTTTCCAAAATGGTATGCCATGTGGGGTTTTCTGCTGTTCTGGCACCATAGGGGCTTTCTAAATGTGACATGCCCCCTCAAAAACCATTTCAGCAAAATTCACTCTCCAAAATCCCATTGTTGCTCCTTCCCTTCTGAGCCCTCTACTGCGCCTGCCGAACACTTGACATACACATATGAGGAATTTCCTTACTCGAGGCTTTTCTCCTATTACCACTTGTAAAAATTCAAAAACTGGGTCTAGAAGAACATGCGAGTGTAAAAAATGAAGATTTAGTATTTTCTCCTTCACTTTGCTGCAATTCCTGTGAAACACCTAAAGGGTTAACAAACTTACTGAATGTTATTTTGGATACTTTGAGGGATGCAGTTTTTATAATTGGGTCATTTATGGGGTATTTCTAATATTAAGGCCCTTCAAATCTACTTCAAAACTGAACTGGTCCCTGAAAAATTTAGATTTTGAAAATTTTGTGAAAAATTGAAAAATTGCTGCTGAACTTTGAAGCCCTCTGATGTCTTCCAAAAGTAAAAAGATGTCAACTTCATGATGCAAATATAAGGTAGACATATTGTATATGTGAATAAATATATAATTTATTTGGAATGTCTATTTTCCTTACAAGCAGAGAGCTTCAAAGTTCGAAAAATGCCAAATTTTCTAATTTTTCATTAAATTTTTGAATTTTTCACCAAGAAATTATGCAAGTATTGACGAAAATTTACCACTATCATAAAGTAGAATATGTCACGAAAAAAAATATCTAGGAATCAAATTTATAAGTAAAAGCATCCTAAAGTTATTAATGCTTAAAGTGACAGTGGTCAGATTTGCAAAAAATGCTCCCGTCCTTAGGGTCATAATGGGCTCCGTCTCCAAGGGGTTAAGGACCCGGGGTTCTTCCGTTTTTGCACTTTCGTTTTTTCCTCCTCACCTTTTAAAAATCATAACGCTTTCAATTTTGCACCTAAAAATCCACATGAAGGTTTATTTTTTGCGCCACCAATTCTACTTTGCAGTGACATCAGTCATTTTACCAAAAAATGTACTGCAAAACGGAAAAAAATTTATTGTGCGACGAAATTGAAGAAAAAGTGCCATTTTGTAACGTTTGGGGGCTTCCGTTTCTACGCAGTAAATTTTTTGGTAAAAATGACACCTTATCTTTATTCTGTAGGTCCATATGTTTAAAATTATACTCTACTTATATAGGTTTGATTTTGTCGTACTTCTGTAAAAAATCATAACTACATTCAGAAAATGTATACGTTTAAAATTGTCATCTTCTGACCCCTAAAACATTTTTATTTTACCGCGTATGGGGCGGTATGATGGCTCATTTTTTGCACCGTGATCTGAAGTTTTTAGCGGTACCATTTTTGTATTGATCAGACTTTTTAATCGCTTTTTATTAATTTTTTCATGATATCAAAAGTGACCAAAAATACGTTATTTTGGACTTTGGTATTTTTTTGTGCGTACGCCATTAACTGTGCTGTTTTATTAATTATATATTTTTATAGTTCGGACATTTACACACGCGGCGATACCACATATGTTTATTTTTATTTACATGTTTTTTTTATGGGAAAAGGGGGGGTGATTTGGACTTTTATTAGGGAAAGGGTTAAATGACATTTATGAACTTTTTTTTATACTTTTTTTTTGCAGTGTTATTGCTTCCATAGGGGGCTATAACACTGCACACACTGATCTTATACACTGTTCACTGCAAAGCCATAGCACTGCATTGATCAGTGTTATCAGCAGTCGATTGCTCAAGCCTGCATCTCAGGCTAGGAGCAATCAATGGCCGAATGGACACGCCGGATGAAGTTAAGAGGACCTCCGCTCATGTCCCAGCTGATCGGGACACCGCATTTTTCACTGCGGTGGTCCCGATCAGCCCCACTGAGCAGCCGGGCAGCTTGCACTTTCGTTTTAGACACAGCGTTCAACTTTGAACGCCGCGTCTAAAGGGTTAATAATGCGCGGCACTGAGATTGCTGCCGCATGCAATTAGCCCCGGGTCCCGGCTTCAGATACATGCCCGGATCGACCCGATATGATGCGGGGTCACCACGTGACCCCACGATATATTGCAGGAGCCAGCCAAGGACGTAAATATACGTACTTGGTCGTTAAGGGGTTAATATTACTGGGACAAAGATAGTGTTCAAATAACTAGCTTGAGGTTACTTGCCAAAATATTTAAACATCTGATTGAAAATAGAGGCCCAGTCTTTGGAATTAAGTAATGTAATAGGCAGACCGCTATTTTTAATATTCAGGGACTGTATAGTAACAGGGACTGTTCCCCAGGACTGGCGCATGGCAAATGTGGTGCCAATATTTAAAAAGTGGACAAAAGGTGACCCCGGGAATTATAGACCTGTTAGTTTAACCTCCGTTGTATGTAATTTGTTTGAGGGTTTTCTAAGAGATGCTATTTTGGAATATCTTGATAAAAATAAATGTATGACTCTATATCAGCATGGCTTTATGAGGGAACGGTCCTGTCAAACTAACCTGATCAGCTTTTATGAGGAGGTGAGCTCCAGACTGGACCAGGGGGAATCGCTGGATTCCGTATATCTGGATTTTTCCAAAGCATTTAATACAGTGCCACATAAAAGGTTGGTGCATAAAATGAGAAGGATTGGGTTGGGGGAGAATGTGTGTAAGTGGGTAAGTAACTGTCCCAGTGATAGGAAACAGAGGGTGGTTATAAATGGTAGTTATTCTGATTGGGTGACTGTTACTAGTGGGGTACCACAGGGGTCAGTCTTGGGTCCTGTCCTATTTAATATATTCATTAATGACCTTGTAGAGGGGTTGAATAGTAAAGTGGCAATCTTTGTGTGATGACTGGTTCTGCCAGAACCCATAGGGTTAATGATTTTAACCCTTTTGTTTATTTTGGTTGCTGGGATGATGCCTCTGTGCTCCTGGGTGTGGTTAATGTTGCTGAGCCAATAAGAGTCCTCCTGGTTGCAGCTCAGGCATACATAAGGGGGCCATTTTCAGTCAGTCTCTGCTTGTGATAGTTCTTAGTAACTTACCTAGCTATCTCTGTGCTCATTCTGTTTATTCTGGTTTTGTGACTTTTGGCTTGGCTTTTGACTTCCCTTTGATACTGTTACTGTGCTTCGTGCTCTCCAGGTTTAGACTTGGCCCTCTGTTAACGTATTTTTGTGTGTGCCTGTTTAGTTTTTTTGTGCGTGTTTAGTTTTTTTTCTGTTAGTCGTGTACCTCCAGCCTTTCCCGACCTTTTGTCAGTTTTGTAGTTAATTTTTTTGACCTTTTCAATGTCCCTCACTTATTTAGGAAGGGACTGTCACCGTGGTTACGGACCTGTTGTCTAGGGCAGGTACGTTAGTAGACAGGGACAGGGGAGTGGGCGAGAATAGTGTGCACTCCTTCCCTGCCCAGATGTGACACTTTGCAGATGATACTAAACTCTGTAAAGTGGTAAACACTATAGAGGACAGTGCACTGTTACAAATGGATCTGGATAGGTTGGAGGTTTGGGCTGGGAAGTGGCACATGAGGTTCAACACTGATAAATGTAAGGTAATGCACATGGGGAGGAAAAATCCGGGCTGGGATTATGTATTAAATGGGAGCACACTTGGGACAGCTGACGTGGAAAATGACTTGGGAGTCTAAGTTAACAGTAAATTTAGCTGTAGTGACTAGTGTTGGGCAGCTGCTGCCAACGCAAATAAAATCATGGGGTGCATCAACAGAGGCATAGATGCCCATGACAATTCTGCCGCTGTACAAATCACTAGTCAGACCACACAGAATACTGTGTACAGTACTGGGCACCAGTGTACAAGAAAGATATAGAGGAGCTGGAGAGGGTTCATAGACAGGCAACCAGGGTAATACGGGGAATGGGTGGACTACAGTACCCAGAAAGATTATCAGAATTAGGGTTACTTAGTTTAGAAAAAAGAAGGCTTAGGGGAGACCTAATAACTATGTATAAATATATCAGGGGGACATACAGAGATATTTCCCATGATCTATTTTACCCAGGACTGTATCTATAACAAAGGGGCATCCTCTACGTCTAGAGGAAAGAAGCTTTCTACACCATCTTTACTGTAAGAGCAGTAAGACTGTGGAATTCTCTGCCTGAGGACGTGGTCATGGTAAACTCTGTAAAAGAGTTCAAAAGGGGTCTGGATGCATTTTTGGAGATTATTAATATCACTGTCTATGTATACTAAATTTATTGGGACAGAAAGTTGATCCAGGGATTTATTCTGACTGCCATATTTGGAGTCGGGAAGGAATTTTTACCTCTAGTATGAGGGTTTTTTGCCTTCCTCTGGATCAACTCAGTAGGGACTCAGGGTTATAGGTTGAACTTGATGGACTCTGGTTTTTATTTCAACCTTATGAACTATGTACTATGTAATTTAGGAGGGGTTTCAGCCAGGTTTTGCAATCACTTCTGCAGAGTTTTTCTGTAAATCCAGTCTGTAGCTTTCTTGTAGTTTTTTTCTGTAGCCTTTTAGAAGCACATTTTTTGTAGTTTAAGGAACTTAACTGCTTGTCCCTTACTTAAGTCATTCATATTGATTTTCCAGGGGTGTGCAAACCTCTGTGCAACAATTCCTAGTTTTGTGGTTCCAATCCTAAAGATGTACATATGTTGATATATTAGCCATGACTGCACTAGAAGCCTGAGTGTCCTAGTTTTGAGTTATGAGATCCCTGCACAACGTCTACTGACTTCTCTAAAACGTAGCTTATGTTATAACTCAGTTTTTTTGGCTGTATTTTTAGCCTTCCATACAGCTTTCTTTTCTATGAGGCTATGTTTCCACACAGTTTTTTTTAGAAGGTTTTTGCTTCTGGTCCATAAAAGCAGCCAAAACTTATATACGCGACGTAGCCCTAGACTGTTGTGAACTGACTCCTGAAGAGATGTTGGGCTACACTTATCTCTATCTTCCTTCAAGAAGGTTCTAACAATTTTAGATTTGATTAATCTTTTCTCTCAAATCACTGCCTGGTTAGGCTGGGTTCACATATGTCCATTGTCCGGCACAGTTTTCCTCCATCGTGCTCCGGAGGGAAAATGATGCTAGAACTGATCCCATTCATTTGAATAGGACAGTTCACAATCATCCAGCATCTCAATTTGCCAAATGGTTGAACATGCCAGAGGGCATGGGACAGGGGAACTCAGCTTGCTGCGTTCCCTATCCACTACCCAGACACAATGGACACCGGATGCCATACAACTGATGACAACTCGTCATCACTTGTGTCGAGATTTTGGCTGAGTTCACCTATGTCGGACACTGGACATATGTGAACCCAGCATTAAAAAGCAAATGCCCAGTGTAAAACATAACACATTATAAGGCAGTACAACAATGTAAAAGGCACACAAAACACCTAACCAAATGTTTTATAGTGGACCCAGTGGGACACTAGAATTATGTATGACTAAATTCTGTTCCCATGCATCATTAACAAAGAGAGGTATAGCCATGATACAGGATGAAGGATCATGTTGTCATGGTCACATACATGATCACATTCTTCTTCTAACATAACACAGTACTAAATTGTTAAGCTTCACCTGACCAGTTGTCACATGGCCTTTGCCTACTATAAAAAAACAAATATGTCCAAAATACAATATAAGGGTATGTTCCCATGTAGTGTATACATTGTGGAATATATGCTGTGTTTAATTATGTACCTTATTTTGATTTTCCAATACAGATAAACATAGCACAACATTTGCAGTTAGTACACTACATGTGAACATACCCTAATAAGACAACCATTGCATGACAGAAATATTATGAGAACGTTATGCAATGGAACGTTGGTCGGTTCAAGAACAAAGGAAGATTTTTTTGAGGATGAAGGTCACACTTGTCATGTTAATGTGCTACTGTGGTGCAATATTTTTATGTCTTACTGATTTGCTGATCACCCAGACCGCTCGCTTGCTTTATAGTCACCTCTTAAGGCTGATTGATCTTGGATGCAGTGGTTAGCAAAAAAAGGGTTCTCCTTAGTAAATAACTGAAGCCCAACTGAATTATTAATAGTATAACTCCTCTGGGATTCAGTGTTCATTTTTATGTCAATAAATCTATTTTATGTGTCTTTGTAACTTATTCTTTTTGTTCACTGCAACTTCAAGGTCCTTATATGTTTTAATCAATACAAAAGGGCCATAATTATACACATTCCCTGGCTCAAATAATGCTTTTACAGCTTTTTTCTAGAAATATAGTAAAGCAACTACAGAATATTAAAGCTGTCTACTGTGGCCTGTTATTATGTCCTGTTGTCTTGTATTAGGAACAAATATGTGATATAATTAGTAAAATTATATGAAGATGTATTTTCTCGAAACTAAATAACCCTAAGCTTGATAACCTGTCTTGGTCCTGTAACCCTCCCATACCAGTAATTATCTTTGTCACCCTCCTCTGCACTCTCTCCAGTTCAGCCAAGTCCTTGTATACAGGTGTCCAAAATTGGACACAATACTCCATGTGTGGTCTGACTGATGATTTATAGAAAGGCAAAACTATTTCCGTGTCACAAGCCTTTATGTCTCTCTTGACACATCCCATGACTTTGTTGGCCTTGGTAGAAGCTGCTTGGCACTAGTCACTAAAGTTGAGTTTACTGTACACCAGTACCCCCAAGTCTGTTTTGGTAGAAGTTTTACATAATGTCTTATTATTTAGCACATACTTGTAAATTTTGTTTTAATGGCCCAAGTGCATAACCTTACATTTCTCCACATTAAACTTTATTTGCCATGTCTTTACCCAAGCCTCCAGCTTCCCCAGATCCCTCTGTAATATTATGTTATCATCCTCTGTGGTGATCACCCTACCCAGTTTAGTGGCATCTGAAAATATAGAAATTCTCCTCTGTAATCCCTCTAGAAGGTCATTGATAAAGATATTGAAAAGAAGTGGATCGAGTGCTGACCCCTGCGGTACCCCACTTGTAGTAACCAGCATCCTCATTCTATGTACAAACCTTCTGTGTGGCACAGTATCAAATGCCTAAGAAAAGTCCAGAAAAGCAACATCTACAGCTTCATCTACAGCTTCACCTCAGTCCAATCTATAATCCTCATAGAAGCTGATTAGATTAGTCTGACAGGACCGATCCTGCATAAACCTATGTTGTTGCGGTGTCAGAAGGTTTTATTCCTAAATAGCATCTCTCAGAACAGAAAACTCTCAAAAATCTTACCCACAACAGATGTTAAATTTACAGGCTAATAATTTCCAGAATCCGCTTTTGACCCCTGTTTGAATATTGGTACCACATCTGCCAAACGCCAGTCCCGTGGAACAATCTCTGTCATTATAGAATCTGTAAATATAAGGAAAAAAGGTCTGTCTGGCATGGTACTTAATTCCTACAAAATTCTGGGATAGATGCCAACTGGGCCCGGTGATTTATGTATTTTTATGTTTCTAAGGCGGCACCACACTTTTTGTTGGGCTACACAGGCGAGATTTGCTGGAGAATTTACTTTGTAGTTTACCCTGTTATCTGACATTGGATTTTCCTGTGTAAATACAGTAGAGAGAAGACATTTAGTAGATTGGACTTTTCCTCCTCCTCCTCCACCTTTACACCCAGACTATTTCTTAGGGGGGGGGGGGGGGGGGCAACATTTTCAAGTTTTAAGTTTCTTATTATTTATGTAGCTGAATACTCTTTTTTGGTTCTTTTTCTTTCTACGGCAATTGTTCACTCTGTTGCAATTTTTGCTAGTTTTATTTCTTTTACACAGAGTTTGTTCCTCTCCTTATAATTTCCCCCTTCCCCCACTACCTTTTTGTTTTCGTAGTCTGAACGCTTTCCTCTTATCATTCCTCTTTTCCTCTTATCAACTGTTTTGATTAGCCAAATAGTTTTTCTCCTATTTCTAGCCCATTTATTCCGGTAGGGTATATGTTGTTCACGAGATCTATTCTGGATGCTATTTAAAATGTCCAATTTAGCTTGTGTTCTTTTATTACTGAGGTCGTCTCTTAGTTGGTGAAAATTGGCCTTCCTAAGGAACCCCCCCCCCCCCCCCACACACACACGCACCTCTAGTTTGGATACTATGTCTAGCCTATTGGTTAATATAACGATAATAGTTCAAGTCCCTCCACCTTCTTATTTAGGCTTCTGGCATTATTGTACATGCACTTAATGTTTTCTTTTCTGATTTCTTTCCTCTGATCACGTATGACTGTTCTAGCCCCTCCTCCTGCTCCACCCCATGTTTTATTACCTATCCCCAGTTTTCTATCTACACTATCTTTCCCTTCTATATTGTAGTTTCCCTCCTACCCCCCTCCCCCAAGTCCCTAGTTTAAACACTTCTCCACCCTTCTGGCCATCTTCTCCCCGAGCACAGCTGTGTCCTTCTTAAGAAGTAATCTTTGATTTTTGCTGTCTAGATGTATACATTTGCATATTGGAATTTTCACCTTATTAGATCATCCAGTAATCTATATCCATGTAACACATAAGACTTCTGGTCTCAAGGCAATTGTATGCATTTTGTCATTTCAATTTATAGACAAAACCAAACAGGAAAAACAAGTAAACCAGAAAGGTGTTTGTTAGTTTGATGTAAATCAAGCTTAATCATTCATAATGAAAAATTATGCAACTTCATATTCCAATTCTTCACCAGTTCAAAATCTCCTGAGTAAACATTGTTGGTTAAATCCAGTGGCTTGAACTGAGCAGCATATGAACAGGACAGGTGTTCAATCTGTTTATGTGGGTAAAAATATTTCATTCACACCCAGCAAGCAGAAACACAAAGGGGGGGGGGGATTTATTACAGTGTATGCCTGGGTCACAGATCATTAGGGACACAGTGTCACAGATCATTAGGGACACAGTGTCACAGATCATTAGGGACAGATCATTAGGGACATAGTGTCAAAGATCATTAGAGGGTACTATCACAAACTATTAGGGGCACAGTGTCAGAGATCATTAGAGGGTACTATCACAAATTATTAGGGGCACAGTGTCAGAGATCATTAGAGGGTACTATCACAAATTATTAGGGATACCATGCCACAGATCATTAGGGACACGGTATCACAGATCATTAGGGGCACAGTGTCACATATTAGGGACACCATGCCACAGATCATTAGGGACTCAGTGTCACATATAATTAGGGACACAGTGTCACAGATCATTAGGGACACAGTATCACAGATCATTAGGGACACAGTGTCATAGATCATTAGGAACACAGTGTCACAGATCATTAGGGACACAGTGTCATAGATCATTAGGGACACAGTATCACAGATCATTAGGGACACAGTATCACAGATCAGGGACACAGTGTCACAAATTATTAGGGACACGGTGTCACAGATCATTAGGGACACAGTGTCACAGATTATTAGGGACACAGTGTCACAGATCATTAGGGACACAGTGTCACAGATCATTAGGGACACAGTGTCACAGATCATTAGGGACACTGTCACAGATCATTAGGGACACAGTGTCACAGATCACAAGGGACACAGTGTCACAGATCATTAGGGGCACAGTGTCACAGATCATTAGGGACACAGTGTCACAGATTATTAGGGACACAGTGTCACAGATCATTAGGGACACAGTGTCACAGATCACAAGGGACACAGTGTCACAGATCATTAGGGACACAGTGTCACAGATAACTAGGGGCACAGTGTCACAGATTATAAGGTACAATGTGTCACAGATTATTAGGGGAACCGTGTTACAAATTATTAGGGGTACAGTGTCACAGATCATTAGGGGCACAGTGTCATAGATCATTAGGAACACAGTGTCACAGATCATTGGGGGTACAGTGTCACAGATCATTAGGGGCACAGTGTCACAGATCATTAGGGGCACAGTGTCATAGATCATTAGGAACACAGTGTCACAGATCATTACGGGCACAGTGTCACAGATCATTAGGGGCACAGTGTCATAGATCATTAGGGGCACAGTGTCACAGATTATTAGGAACACAGTGTCACAGATTATTAGGGACACAGTGTCACAGATCATTAGGGACACAGTATCACAGATTATTAGGGGCACAGTGTCACAGATCACTTGGGGCACAGTGTCACAGATTATTAGGAACACAGTGTCAAAGATTATTAGGAACACAGTGTCAAAGATTATTAGGGACACAGTATCACAGATTATTAGGGGCACCGTGTCACATATTAGGGACACAGTGTCATGAATCATTAGGGGCACAGTGTCACAGATCACTAGGGGCACCGTGTTACAAATTATTAGGGGCACAGTGTCACAGATTGTTAGGGGCACAGTTTCACAGATTATTAGGAACGCTGTGTCACAGATTATAAAGTACAATGTGTCACAGATTATTAGGGGAACCGTGTTACAAATTATTAGGGGTACAGTGTCACAGATCATTAGGGGCACAGTGTCATAGATCATTAGGAACACAGTGTCACAGATCATTGGGGGTACAGTGTCACAGATCATTAGGGGCACAGTGTCACAGATCATTAGGGGCACAGTGTCACAGATCATTAGGGGCATAGTGTCATAGATCATTAGGGGCACAGTGTCACAGATTATTAGGAACACAGTGTCACAGAATATTAGGGACACAGTATCACAGATTATTAGGGGCACAATGTCACAGATTATTAGGGACACAGTATCACAGATTATTAGGGGCACAGTGTCACAGATCATTTGGGGCACAGTGTCACAGATTATTAGGGACACAGTGTCACAGATTATTAGGAACACAGTGTCAAAGATTATTAGGGACACAGTATCACAGATTATTAGGGGCACAGTGTCACATATTAGGGACACAGTGTCACGGATCATTAGGGGCACAGTGTCACAAATCACTAGGGGCACCGTGTTACAAATTATTAGGGGCACAGTGTCACAGATTGTTAGGGGCACAGTTTCACAGATTATTAGGAACGCTGTGTCACAGATTATAAGGTACAATGTGTCACAGATTATTAGGGGAACCGTGTTACAAATTATTAGGGGCACAGTGTCACAGATTATTAGGGAAACAGTATCACAGATTATTAGGGGCACAGTGTCACATATTAGGGACACAGTGTCACAGGTCATTAGGGGCACAGTGTCACAGATAACTAGGGGCACCGTGTTACAAATTATTAGGGGCACAGTGTCACAGATTATTAGGAACACAGTGTCACAGATTATTAGGGACACAGTATCACAGATTATTAGGGGCACAGTGTCACATATTAGGGACACAGTGTCACAGATCATTAGGGGCACAGTGTCACAGATAACTAGGGGCACCGTGTTACAAATTATTAGGGGCACAGTGTCACAGATTATTAGGTACACAGTGTCACAGATCATTAGGGGCACAGTGTCACAGATTATTTTGGGCTAGAGATTCATGGACAGGGCTGCAGGAGCAGACACACAAATCACCTCCCACAACCTCAAGGAGGGACAAGCCCCCTTCTTCTGATAGGATTTCTAACACTGTGAGCTAATGAGAAGAGGTATTAACCTGTTGGGAACGAAGGGCGTATGCATACGCCCTTGCGTCCTGGTACTTAAGGATGAAGGGCGTATCCATAAATCCATGGGAATTTCAGTCCCCGCCGAGCGCCGGGCGGCGACCGGACCGGGGTGACTGCTGATATCAATCAGCAAGCAACCCGCGCAAATGCCTAGGGGGGTCATCAGACCCCCCCATGTTGGTGATCGGCGCAAATCGCAAGTGAATTCGCACTTGCGATTTGTGCCGATTCTGGGTCATTACGGGTCTATGGTGACCCGGTGACCCGGAATATAAGGGGGATTGCGGTTGTCTAAGACACCCACGATCCCCCTGAAGGGATAGGAGTGAGGTGGCAGGGGTGCCACCCCTCCTATCCCTGCTATTGGTGGTCTAGACGCGACCACCAATAGCAGATCGGTGGGCGGGGGGGTTTACTTTCGTTTTCCCCGTCCTACCCACCCACAATAGGTGGGGCAGAACGGGGAAAAAGAAAAGGACCGGGCGCCGATGTCCAATTACCCGTCCGGAGGCAGCGGAGTGACGGAGATCGGCGGGCGGCGACGGAGATCGGCGGGCGACGTGCGGCAGAAGAGGACGGCTCCCTGGATCCGGCAGAAGCTGGTAAGTTGCCTAGCCAAATCTAGAGGGCTACAGTCTGAGACTGTACCCCTCCAGATGTTGCAAAACTACAACTCCCTGCATGCCCAGACAGCTGTTTTCTGTTTGGGCATGCTGGAATATGTAGTTTTGCAACAGCTAGAGGACTGCAGTTTGAGACCACTATACAGTGGTCTCTAAACTGTATCCCTCCAGATCTTGCAAAACTACAACTCCTAGCATGCCCAAACAGCTATTTGCTGTCTGGGCATGCTGGGATTTGTAGTTTTGCAAAATCTGGAGGGTCACAGTTTGGAGATCACTGGGCAGTGGTCTATAAACTGTAGCCCTCCAGATGTTGCAAAACTGCAAATTTCAGCATGCCCAAACAGCAAACAGCTGTCTCGGCATGCTGGGAGTTGTAGTTGTGTACCTCCAGCTATTGCTTAACTACATCTCCCAGCATGCCCTTCGGCGATCAGTACATGCTGGGAATTGTAGTTTTGCAACAGCTGGAGGCACACTGGTTGGAAAATACTGAGTTAGGTAACAGAACCTAACTGAAGGTTTTCCAACCAGTGTGCCTCCAGCTGTTGCAAAAGTACAACTCCCAGCATGCACGGTCTGTCAGTACATGCTGGAAGTTGTAGTTTTGCAACAGCTGGAGGCACACTGGTTGGAAAATACTGAGTTAGGTAACAGAACCTAACTGAAGGTTTTCCAACCAGTGGGCCTCCAGCTGTTGCAAAAGTACAACTCCCAGCATGCATGGTCTGTCAGTACATGCTGGGAGTTGTAGTTTTGCAACAGCTGGAGGCACACTGGTTGGAAAATACTGAGTTAGGTAACAGAACCTAACTGAAGGTTTTCCAACCAGTGTGCCTCCAGCTGTTGCAAAAGTACAACTCCTCAGTCAGTACCTGCTGGGAGTTGTAGTTTTGAAACAGCTGGAGGTTTTCCCCCCGATGTGAACGTACAGGGTACATTCACACGGGCAGGTTTACAGTAAGTTTCCTGCTTCAAGTTTGGGCTGTGGTAAATTTTTTGCCGCAGAGCAAACTCCTAGCGGGAAAATCACCGTATCACGCCAGTGCGAATGTACCCTAAAAACACAACACTACACTACACTAACACATAATAAAGGGTAAAACACTACATATACACCCCCTTACACTGTCCCCCCCCCCCCAATAAAAATGAAAAATGTATAGTGCAGCAGTGTTTCCAAAACGGAGCCTCCAGCTGTTGCAAAACAACAACTCCCAGCCTTTCTGGATAGCCACTGACTGTCCAGGCATGCTGGGAATTTAGCTACAGCTGGAGGCACCCTGTTTGGGAATCACTGGTGTAGAATACCCCTATGTCCACCCCTATGCAATCCCTAATTTAGTCCTCAAATGCGCATGGCGCTCTCTCACTTCAGAGCCCTGTCGTATTTCAAGGAAACAGTTTAGGGCCACACATGGGGTATTTCCGTACTCGGGAGAAATTGCACTACAAATTTTGAGGGGCTTTTTCTCCTTTTACCCCTTATGAAAAGGAAAAGTTGGGGGCTACACCAGACTGTTAGTGTAAAAAAAAAAAAATTGACACTAACATGCTGGTGGTTCCCCATACTTTTAATTTTCACAAGCAGTAAAAAAAAGACCCCCAAAATTTGTAACGCAATTTCTCCTGAGTACAGAAATGCCCCATATGTGGGCATAAAATGCTCTGTGGGTGCACAACAAGGCCCAGGAGTGAGAGCGTACCATGTACATTTGAGGCCTAAATTGGTGATTTGCACAGGGGTGGCTGATTTTACAGCGGTTCTGACATAAACACAAAAACATAAATACCCACATGTGACCCCATTTTGGAAACTACACCCCTCACGGAACGCGACAAGGGGTATAGTGAGCCTTAACACCCCACAGGTGTTTGATTAATTTTCATGAAATTTGGATGGGAAAATGAAAAAAAAAAAAAAAGTTTTCACTAAAATGATGGTGTTACCCTACATTTTTCATTTTCACAAGGGAAAATAGGAAAAAAGCCCCCCAAAATTTGTAACCCCATTTCTTCTGAGTAAGAAAATGCCCCATATGTGGATGTAAAGTGCTCTGCTGGCGCACTACAATGCTCAGAAGAGAAGGAGCGCCATTGGGAAAAGAGAAAATTTGAGAACATTTTGAAGAGAAAATTTGTCAGGAATTGAAGGCCACGTGTGTTTTCAAAGCCCCCATAGTGACAGAACAATGGACCCCCCCACATGTGATCTCATTTTGGAAACTACACCCCTCATGTAATGTATTAAGGGGTGCCGCGAGCATTTACGCCCCACAGGTGACTGACAGATTTTTGGAACAGTGGTCCGTGAAAATGAAAAATTTTATTTTTCATTTGCACAACCCACTGTTCCAAAGATCTGTCAAACGCCAGTGTGGTGTAAATACTCACAATATTCTGGCACCACGGGGGGCTTTGTAAACGCACATGGCCCCTGATTACCATTCCAAACGAATTCGCTTTCCAAAAGCCCAATGGCGCTCCTTCTCTTCTGAGCATTGTAGTGCGCCAGCAGAGCATTTTACGTCCTAACATGGGTTATTTCCATACTCAGAAGAGATGGGTTACAAATTTTGGGGGGCATTTTCTCCCATTACCTCTTGTAAAAATGGCAAATTTGGGGGAAAAACTGCACCCCTTGTTACGTGCCTTGAGGGGTGTAGTTTTCAAAATGGTATGCCATGTGGGGGGTTTTCTGCTGTTCCGGCATCATAGGAGCTTCCTAAAGGTGACATGCTCCCCAAAAACCATTTCTGCAAAATTCACTCTCCAAAATCCCATTGTCTCTCCTTCCCTTCTGAGCCATCTATTGCGCCCGCCAAACACTTGACATACACATATGAGGTATTTCCTTAATCGAGAGAAATTGGGTTACCCCTTGTAAAAATAAAAAATCTGGGTCTACAAGAACATGCAGGTGTAAAAAATAACGATTTAGAATTTTCTCCTTCACTTTGCTGCTATTCCTGTGAAACACCTAAAGGGTTAACAAACTTACTGAATTTTGGAGACTTTGAGGGGTGCATTTTTTATAATGGGGTCATTTGTGGGGTATTTCTAATTTGAAGGCCCTTCAAATCCACTTCAAAACTGAACTGGTCCTTGAAAAATTCTGATTTTGAAAATGTTGTGAAAAATTGGTAAATTAGACAGCCATTGGCTGTCAGGACATGCTGGGTGTTGTAGTTTTGCAACATCTGGCGGTCCGCAGGTTGTAGACCACTGTTAGAGGAAGTCATACTCACCTGTCCCCGCCGCTCCGGACCGTCACCGCTCGGCTGCCTGGGATGTCGCCATCCATCGCTGTCGCCGCATCCCCGAGGTGTCCCCGATGCTCAAGCAAGGCCTCTGCTTCCCCGGCATCCGCGCTCTCATTCGCCGCCATCACGTCGCTACGCACGCCACTCCAATTGGATGACGGGACGGCGTGCGCAGCGACGTGATGACGACGATGGAGAGCGCCGATGATGCAGAGGATCCCGAAGAGGATGCGCCAGAGCCCCGAGGACGGGTAAGTGATAGTCATCGGACCACACGGGGCACGTAAATGGCTATCCGGCGGCAGCTGAAGCAGTCAGCGCTGCCGGATAGCCGTTTATGCGATGGCCCCAACATACAAAAGCATCGTATGTTGATGCTGCCTTCAACATGCGATGGCCACTGAGAGGCCACCGCATGTTGAAATTATCGTATGTCAGGGCCATCGTAAGTCGAGGGGTCACTGTACTTACTAAGACACTCTGACCTGACTTGACTCTGTTTGTGGACTTAACTCTGACTGTGGACTTGACTGAATAGGAGATGACTGACACTGACTAGCTTCTTCACAAATTGAGTACCAATTTTAGTGCATACCACTAGACAGGACACAATAGATAAATGTGGTCAGGAGGATAATCACACCTTTATTCTATCTTTCCAATGGGGCCTTACAGACACTGCTTTTGTCCCCAAAGCCTGAACTAAGATGGTTGAGACGACTTGACTTTACCCTGGGTGAGGAGATCGGTGTAAGGGGTGTACAGTCACTCTGGAACAGTCAAATGCTCACTGCTCTACCAAAGTCAGACTGCTAACTCAAGGATCCACCCTGTCTGACGAGACCAGGGTGGAGACAAGGCTAGAGGCCCCTGATTAGTTAATACTATTGCCGTGGCTACTCCCTATGAGGGAGATTTATCAAAATCTGTGTAAAGGAACTGAGTTTTCAAGGTGATATGTGAACAGAAAGAAAAACAGCAACAGTGTTACAGCCAGGCAAAGCATAACATAATATGACCACAAGTAATTACACAATGGACATCTGCCCAGAACTTTGAGTGATTAAATATAAGAGGAAAGCCACACAGCGTGGACCCTCTTATGCAAAACATCTACCCTCTGGAGGAGGTAGACAGGCTTAGATGGCAAACATACTGTCCCAGGCTTTTTACCCTGCACAACTAAGACCTGCCCTTATTTCCTGTGTTCTATCTTCATTTCTGTGATACTTAAAACATAATTCCCCTCACGGGAAGTAAAAACAACAATAAGCAGGAAGTTAGATGCCTGGTAGTCAAAGGTTTTAGATTTTTCATCCTCTGGAACTTTACATTCTTCTTTTCACAAACTGACAACAGTAGGGTGTTATGCTGCAAAAGTGTGTCTGATTTTTGTTTCTCAAAATGAGTTTTGATTGTTTGCTATTTCTGAGACAAAAATCAGACACATCATTTTCTCAGACACATTGATAAACCTTGATCAGATTGGTCTTGGATAGTTGCTTAGGGACATCATTGCTGCAATCTCCTTTTAACAAAACATACAGTAGCTATTATGCCATGAGTATTATAACCATAGCAACCATTCTATCCCACTAAGGGATTCATCTCAAACCTAGACTGGCAGTCTATTAAAGGGGATGTCCAGCAAAAGAAACAACCTGTGTATGTTGTCAAAAATGTATAATAGAGCAACTTTCGAATAAATGTTGTTAGCCATATTGCACAATCTACCATTTGAGCTGTGCCGTCTGGTTTGTAGCTGTTACATCACATCACACTCTCTGAATGCGGAGAGCTCTGTCCCTGCTCCCTCCTGCCTTCCTGTCTGCTCGGGAAAATACCATTGGTGTGAAGGGGAGAACTCATATGACTGCTCATTAGATTTATGATTATCCTGGAACTTTTCTCACAAAACTGTAAATCAATCTGCTCAGCTCCTCTTGCTCTATAACATGCTGCCTGCAGATGAGACAGGTTCCCTTTAAAGTTAGCACTGCCTGCTATCTTTCAGTCACATTACTGGTTTCTCATCATCAGTTGAAGGTTGCACTAAATTACAGATGCCCAACTGTTTTGTGTCTGCATTTCCTATGCAGATCTGTATGCCTCCATGGTTACCCATAGCAAACAAACCTGATTTCTAGTCACATTATGCAGTCACAGTGTTATTCCAATTCCATTCCTCTAAAAAGTAAAGAGTGATGAAGGATATAACATCAGTACAAGATACAGCTACACCTGGGTTTGTTTATTTGAAGGTGCAACTTTCTTTGTTGACTTTACATTAAACTCTATACTTACAAACATCTGACATATTAAAGTAACATGTCAAAAGTTTTGATTGTTGAGGGTCCAGGTGCAGATAACCCCACCAGTTGCTTAATTGAAGTCCTCCAAAAAGCACTGTGCTTCTTTTTTGCTCAGCTACCCTCACAATGTTATTGATATTACCGAATAGCAATAAGATCTAGTGTAAAGTGTTGGCATGTAAGAACATAAATATGTAATCTTTCTTAAATGGTTACTGTAGTTTTAAACTTTCCTCTATGTGATGCCTATGTCAGAGGTGCAGCTAGATCTTTCTGCACACAGGGTAAAGATTCCATTTGCATTCCTCCAACCAATCTGAAGCTTAAAGTGTACCTGTCGTTAGCAAAAACATTTTATATAATGTAGATAATACCATTATATGAACGCCATCTAGTATTGCACTGTGTAAGACAACATCCCAGCCCAATAACAGCCAGTTCAGTACAGTGCACTTTCACCAGGATTATGTCATGGCATAGCAAAGAGGAGTTAGTGTTGTTCTGAGTTGTGATTGGTTAGAGCAGTGGTTCTCAACCTTTTTCACGACTGTACCCCAAAGGCTGAAAGTATGTCCGCGGGTACCCCTCGCGCGCAAATTCAAGCGGAATGTATGCGCAAGGGGTATTCGTGGACAAAAGAGGTGTGCTTACCTTTATACTAATGAGATACTTGATCCCCTTGTGCCATTATTCTCCCCTCCATCTTAATCCCCTTGTGCCACTATTCCCCCCATCATAATCCCTTGTGCTATTATTCCCCCCTCAATATAAATCCCCTTGTGCAATTATTCCCCCCTCCATATTAATCCCCTTGTGCCATTATTCCCCCTCCATATTAATCCCCTTGTGCCATTATTCCCCCCTCCGCTGATCCCCTTTTGCCATTATTCCCCCCTCCATCTTAATCCCCTTGTGCCACTATTCCCCCCATCATAATCTCCTTGTGCTATTATTTCCCCCTCCAAATTAATCCACTGTGCCATTATTCCCGCCTCCATATTAATCCCCTGTGCCATTATTCCCCCCTTCCTTTGATCCCCTTCTGCCATTTCCCCCCCTCCATCTTAATCCCCTTGTGCCATTATTATCAGATACGGCAAAAGGGGATCAGAGGAAGGGGGGAATAATGGCACAGGGGATTAAGAAGGAGGGGAGGGTGGAATGGCGCAAGAGAATCAGAGGGAGGGAGGAATAATTGCACAAGAGATTAAGATGGAGGGGTGGTTAATCATTACTCCCTCCCACCTCCATATTAATCCCCTTGTGCCAATATTCCCCCCTCCATCTTAATCCCCTTGTGCTATTATTATTATCGAATATGGCAAAAGGGAATCAGAGGGAGGGGTGAATAATGGCACAAGGGGATTAATATGCAGGGGGGATAATCATCAGCCCCCCTCCATATTAACTCCCTTGTGCCATTATCCCCCCTCCCTCTGATTCCCTTTTGCCATTATCTCTCCCCCACCTCCATCTTAATGCCTTGTGCTATTATTGCACATACAAAAACCCTCCCTCCATCCCATACACATATTTTTTACTTTTTTTTTAGGTTTACCCGGCCTCCTGCGGTCCAGTGTGGTCTGTCAGTGCATGCAGCGCGTCCCATTCGGCAGGGCCGCACTGATGTGTGACATTCTCCTGCGCTGCACGGCACCTCCGCTCAACGTCAGTGGAGGTCACACGTCTCCCTGGCAACCACGCAGCTCCCTTACAGTAGCCGAGGCCACAGCTCCGGCCGCGCTACTGTACAGAGAGGTGCCGCAGCCATTCTCCGCTAGGCACTGACAAATACTGACCAATGCATGGCCGGTATTTGTCAGCGCATTGGCGTACCCCTGAACAACCGGTGGCGTACCCCTAGGGATCACCAGTTGAGAACCCCTGGGTTAGAGAACTAAGAGTCAATGCAACTGTATCTTGTTCTGTCCCTTGTATACTTGCCTACTTAGTCCAGAATAAGCAGATATTTACATGAATCAATGAAAAATTTACCCTGAACCTTTCCCTCAAAATTATGTATAATCTTCTCAGTGTCTCCTGTTCTATAACATGATGTCTGCAGAAAAGACTGCAATTGATACTTGCGAAAAGAAAAGTTTAGATACATTGATCACTCAAAACTTTCTCCAGCCTTGAAGGTTAATAAACAATAATCCACCATAACGGGATAGGAATAGAAAAAAATCTTTTTTTTAGTTAGGTATTTTTATGTATATGTTTAGAACCAAACATATATCATGTAGAATTCCCTGCTTGTTCTGTTACATTAAAAGCAAAACTATTTCTATGAAATGTGCTAAACACTTACAGTTTGTGAATGGTCCAGTGTCCTATTGGTAAATACTGTACAAGAAGAATATTAGTGAATCACCTGTTGCTATATTATCAATAGCCATATTGTTATTCAGCAGCCTTCCATTGCCATCCATCGACAAGCTTTGTTGTTTACTGTGTAAGCTGCATAAATGTTGTTTATATGTAATGACTTTTATCAAGCCTATAGTATTTATATGGCTGCCTTTGTCCTTTATATATGGACTTCCAGTATGTGATCAATTAAAAGCATAAAAAGGCAGACAGCTGTCATCGCTCATATTTCCTTACGTGGAGATCCCATTAACAAATCTGACTACAAAAATATTATAAAGTAATTAACCATATTTTATAATGTAATAATCCAATGTAATAATCCAATGTCAACTATACAACTATCAATAATTCATTTAGTTACATGTTTTATATGCATTAACAAGACAGTACCTGTTATATCACAGTATACTGTATAGAGACTCATGTACCTATGGAAACTAAGAAGTTCTGAAGACAAGGAGCACATGCTGTCATGTAAATCTGTGGCTAATCGTTGCTGATTATCATCACCATGGTTAGCAGGCACTACCGTTCCCAATAACACAAGAGGATACGAGTGCCTCCGATAACAGGATCAAACACCTCGCTGAGTAGCTGACAGCTCAGCCTGATATAATGTGGATGGAGTAAATAATATGCTACAACAGATCTACAGTCATATCTTAGGTACTGTAATTGAATGTGTCTAGAGAATACCAATGTGCCACTTCTATGAAGAATTAATTCACATTTACGTTTCAATCCCTTTGGTACAGGATATTGATCAGCCATACATGAGTGGTGGCAGTGATATTAAACGGTGCTCATTGACTGATCACTTCTCTGCTTTTTTCTATTATTTGCTATCTCCTCTGTCCAGATCTCTTACGGTAAATTCTCTCAGTCACACATCAACACTTTCTTTCAGCACTTCATCATAGTATTAAATGGGAAACATTCTACAGTCATTAACACAGCAGAAAAAAGCGTGCACACTGCAAACGTAATAGAAGCCAAGAGAAACTATAGACAGAGGTTCGTATAAGTTTCTCTAAATAAGTATACATTATAGAACACTTCTAGTAAAATAGATAGATAGAAAGATAGATAGATAGATAGATAGGCTCATTGGCTGACATTTATCATTGTCTTTAGACAGTTTTTTTGTGTCTACAAAAGGCGCAAAAAAGACACAAGCAGGGTTTATTTGCACCTTTTTTGCTCCTTTTGGTTTACACATTTCTTCTGATTTTGAGTTGCAATCCACTGATTTTGGCAATACACATGATATAGAAGGGTTTTATGAACTGCGCCTTTTTATGAAAAGGCGCAAAAAAAGGCACAAAGCCACTGAAATGTCTCTAAAACTACACCAGCCCAGACTTAGCTTTTTGGTGTATGTGAAGAGAGAAATTTCAGAAAACATGACCTGCACAAAATGTATCAAATGCTCTGTGACCATTTAATAAATCTGGTGCTCCTATACATTACCAGCACACAAAAAAAAGGTGTAGAAAAATGCTTCACTTACACCTACAATGATAAATGCCGGCAATTATTTCTCGAAGTAAATATTTCATATACAGAGACTGCTTAGGATAACTGGCAGAGCTCAGTTTGCCAGATGTAGAATGTATCATTAGGTAAAACTCATCAGTCTGCCATAATATTACAGGACTACAGATAGAAAAAAAATCATAGCAAAAAAAATCTAAAAGGAAATCATATATATATATATATATATATATATATATATATATATATATATATTCATATTCATGTTATGCATTTGCATAATGAAGATGGGAAATCATACAAGAAAATTACCTGTTCCAGGGAGCTTAGAAGAAGTGGAATGTGAGGCTCTTGCCGGAGGTGCTTGTCACTCCACTGACACCCTATAGAAAAGAGATTGTCTCCCTTCAGAAGTCTATGTTAGGCTCTTAGGCGTTTCATGCTTATTTCATTTTCACATGTGATCTATGTCTGTGGAAAGCTCCTTTTTTCAATTGCTAGTTTTCTGCGCTCTCTCAGCGTCTCCTTTTCCCTATGCTAACCTCATTGTAACACTTTTCTCTGCTTGTGGTTCCCAGCCCCTCCTATCCACTTTGCTCTCTCTTCCCCCCTCTCTTCTTCTCTCTCCAGATCCCCGGCTCTGGTCTCCGATGATTGGATGTATGGCCAGCTATAGCACCATGACATCTGCCTGCCAAGTGCACAGAAAAGCCAAAAGGAATGGAGTACACCCAGGAGCAATAACTCATGTTTGTGTTTATTTCCTTGCGTTTGAATTACATTGTAAAAAAATTCATTACACATGTGAAGTGTAATGGTTTGTTTAATATCCATCCATGCTGTGTATGTATGTGTGTGTAGGTATGGATATGGATGTGTGTTAGCACACGTTGCACAATGATTCCTGCTATTCATATTTCTGTAAACTACTAAGGTCAAGAATTGTGCTGAACTACAACATAATGGAGGCCCTTGGATTGTTACCTGTTGCTATAGCAGCATGATGAACTACTATGAAGACATCGAAGCAATAGTTCCATTTTTGTAGACTATACACTAATTCAATGACAAGAAGTACAATTGTGGAAGGCTGAGGAATAAACTAATACCAAGAACAATATTCAGCTTATAAACATAGCAGATTAGGGTGCTTTGACATGGGCAGATTATTGTCTGTTATCGAGTACCAATTGTATATATACAAGCTGATCGGCAGCCATGTTCACCATGTTCACTTCCATTATTATCGGCGGCATATTCTCTGTGTACAAAGGGATATGTGCTGGGTATTCCAATTATGACAAACATATCCCCTATCCACAGGATCCCTCACAATCTCCAAAACAGGGGGCTCCATCTCTCTTTACTGAGCGCTTTGGCCCCCACCTTCCAGGACAAACTGGTTTCTGTAATGACGAGCCGCTCAGTCAATCATTGGCTGCAGAGGTGTCGCCAGAGGTGTCTTAGTGATGGTTGAGCAGGTCATCACTGCCGATACTTGTTAGTGGTGGATAGTGGAGGCCAGAGTGCTCAGATGGGAGAGATGAGGCCCCCTGTTCTGGAGATTGCGCAGGGCCCTAGTTAGGGTTCAAGTCCTGCAGAAACATGTGGGAACTGAGTTCCTGCACTTTTTCCACAGCATGAACACCATTCCCATTAGCAGGACCAGCCTTTGAGTGGAAATCTTGGGTAATGTCCCACACTTTTTTTCCCCCAAGACTTGTCCCCTGGTCGTAGTGGTCAGATCCCCCATGATCAGACGCTCATCCCCTACCCTGTGGATAGGGGATAGATTTTTCATAACTCTTCCACATTATCTGAGTTTCTAATAGAATTGTGTAATCACCGACCTCTCCCGAGGGTTGCCACCTGACCAATAATAATAATAATAATAATAATAAACTATAGTTATTACTAGTTAAAGGGGTACTCCACTTCCTCAGTGTTCAAAACATTTTGTTCCGAACGCTGAATGCAGGCACTGGTTCTCGTGACGTCACAGCCACGCCCCTCGGGATGTCATGCCATGCCCCCTCAATGCAAGTCTATGGGAGGGAGATTGGCGGATGGGAGCCCCGGCGCCTGCACTCAGGGTTTGGAACAAAATGTTACGAATGCTGAGGCAGTGAAGTACCCCTTTAACTTTGTGTGTGAGCAGTAATTTATGAACAGCGAAGTCCCCCCTACTTTGATGATTTCAAGGCAGGACTAGAAAAGCTGGACTCTAAACTTCTCAGCTATCTCCATCTTCTTCCACTAGGTTAAGGCTAGGTTCAGACTACGGAATCTCCGGGCAGAAAATTCCCGCCCGGAGATTCCGAGTGCGGCCAGCGGTGATTGAATCAGTTGGCGCTAGGACTGCGCGGACACTGATTTTCCGTTCACAAATTTCACTTCACAAATGGCCGCACTCGGAATCTCCGGGCGGAAATTTTCTGCCCGGAGATTCCGTAGTCTGAACCTAGCCTTAAGGATACAGATTAGAGACTAATAAGAAACTCATGGGAAAATCTATCAAAGCTTGCATTCCATTTTTCTGGCACAGAAAGGGCACACATTTTGAAAGCCTGATAACAAAAGAGAGAAGCATTTTTGTCTGAACAGATATATTATAAGGTTTCTTATATTTGCTTGCACTGATGTTCTATGTAAAGTTTGTTGAAACAGCAGTGTCTGTTAAAGGAAATCTGTCAGCTCTATACCATGCTCAGAGCTCAAGTGTCAAGGAGGCTTTGCAAAGCTGCACATGCTCACCTCCACCCTCTCCCACCCCTCCCTGATTAGCTTCAAGTATTAAAGGGGTACTCCGGTGGAAAACTTTTTTTTAAAATCAATTGGTGCCAGAAAGTTAAACAGATTTGTATATTATTTCTATAAAAAATCTTAATCCTTCCAGTACTTATTAGCTGCTGAATACTACAGAGGAAATTATTTTCTTTTTGGAACACAGTGCTCTCTGCTGACATAAGGAGCACAGTGCTCTCTGCTGACATCTCTGTCCATTTTAGGAACTGTTCAGAGCAGCACATGTTTGCTATGGGGATTTTCTCCTACTCTGGGCAGTTCTTCAAATGGACAGAAATGTCAGCAGAGAGCACTGTGCTCCTGATTCAGCAGAGAGCTCTCTGTTACAAAAAGAAAATAATTTCATCTGTGGTATTAACCCCTTAACGACGCAGGACGTATATTTACGTCCTGCGCCGTCTCCCGCGATATGAAGCGGGATCGCGCCGCGATCCCGCATCATATCGCGTGGGTCCCGGCGCTAATCAACGGCCGGGACCCGCGGCTAATACCACACATCGCCGATCGCGGCGATGTGCGGTATTAACCCTTTAGAAGCGGCGGTCAAAGCTGACCGCCGCTTCTAAAGTGAAACTGAAAGTATCCCGGCTGCTCAGTCGGGCTGTTCGGGACCGCCGCGGTGAAATCGCGGCATCCCGAACAGCTGATCGGACACCAGGAGGGCTCTTACCTGCCTCCTCGGTGTCCGATCGACGAATGACTGCTCCGTGCCTGAGATCCAGGCAGGAGCAGTCAAGCGCCGATAATGCTGATCACAGGAGTGTTAATACACGCCTGTGATCAGGATGAGAGATCAGTGTGTGCAGTGTTATAGGTCCCTATGGGACCTATAACACTGCAAAAAAAAAGTAAAAAAAAAGTGTTAATAAAGGTCATTTAACCCCTTCCCTAATAAAAGTTTGAATCACCCCCCTTTTCCCATAAAAAAAATAAAACAGTGTAAAAAAATAAAATAAATAAACATATGTGGTATCGCCGCGTGCGTAAATGTCCGAACTATAAAAATATATCATTAATTAAGCCGTACGGTCAATGGCGTACGCGCAAAAAAATTCCAAAGTCCAAAAAAGCGTATTTTGGTAACTTTTTATAACATTAAAAAATGAATAAAAAGTGATCAAAAAGTCAGATCAAAACAAAAATCATACCGATAAAAACTTCAGATCACGGTGCAAAAAATGAGTCCTCATACCGCCCCGTACGTGGAAAAATAAAAAAGTTATAGGGGTCAGAAGATGACATTTTTAAACGTATAAATTTTCCTGCATGTAGTTATGATTTTTTCCAGAAGTGCGACAAAATCAAACCTATATAAGTAGGGTATCATTTTAACCGTATGGACCTACAGAATAATGATAAGGTGTAATTTTTACTGAAATATGCACTGCGTAGAAACGGAAGCCCCCAAAAGTTACAAAATGGCGTTTTTTTTTCGATTTTGTCGCACAATTATTTTTTTTTCCGTTTCGCCGTGCATTTTTGGGTAAAATTACTAATGTCACTGGAAAGTAGAATTGGTGATGCAAAAAATAAGCCATAATATGGATTTTTAGGTGGAAAATTGAAAGGGTTATGATTTTTGAAAGGTAAGGAGGAAAAAACGAAAGTGCAAAAACGGAAAAACCCTGAGTCCTTTATGGGTTAAGCAGCTAATACGTACTGGAAGGATTAAGATTTTTTAATTTACAAATCTGTTTAACTTTTTGGCACCAGTTGATTAAAAAAAAAAAAAAAGTTTTCCACCGGAGTACCCCTTTAAGCCCAGTACAACAATAAATATAGACAGGGAGGGGTGGGGGAGGTAATAGGCATGCATTCTGTATCTCAATCAGCAATGCCTCCTTGACACTTGAGATTTGAGTATGATAAAGAGCTGACAGATGCAATTAAACACTTCCATTCATGGCTACTAGGAAGAGGAAATCCTCACCTGGAACAGAATGGTGAATCAAGGACTACAGGGTAACTTCTGTTTGGTAGTTTATTTTCATTTGGATTGGAGGAGTCTTTGCCTTTCTCACCCAAGTTTTTGTAGTGCATTGTCTGCCTGCGGAGGCAATACTGTGGAGTCATGCTGTGGGTACTTTAGTAAAAGATTTAGGAAGTACTCTCATGGTAGTACTTTTAGGCTAGGTTTCCTTTACCGTATTTTTCGCCCTATAAGACGCACCCAATTTATAGGTGCAAAATCTTAAAAAATAAAGATTTTGAACCCAATAGTGGTCTTCAATCTGCGGACCTCCAGATGTTGCAAAACTACAACTCCCAGCATGCCCGGACAGCCGTTGGCTGTCCGGGCATGCTGGGA
The DNA here is from genome assembly GCF_029499605.1 of Hyla sarda. Classification (NCBI taxonomy): domain Eukaryota; kingdom Metazoa; phylum Chordata; class Amphibia; order Anura; family Hylidae; genus Hyla; species Hyla sarda. Next base: position 288,604,048 of record NC_079193.1, read on the forward strand.
GTTGTAGTTTTGCAACATCTGGAGGTCCGCAGATTGAAGACCACTGCATAGGAGGTAATACTCACATGTCGCCGCTCCGGACCTGTCACCGCTGCCCTGGATGTCGCTCCATCGCTGTCGTCGTGTCCCCGTCGCTCCGGAACGTCTCTGCTGCCGGCCGGGTATCCTCGCTCTCCGTCGCCGCCATCACGTTGTTACGCACGCCGACGCACGTACGCGACGACGTGATGACAAGGAAGGAGAGCGCCGTCCATACAGGGGATCCCTGAACGGAGAAGACACCGAGGAGGCAGGTAAGGTCCCTCCCGGTGTCCTGTAAGCACTAACCCGGCTATTCAGTCAGGCTGTTCGGGACCGCCGCGGTGAAATCGCGGCGGTCCCGAACAGCCCGACTTAACAGCCGGGTTAATGTCACTTTCCCTTCAGACGCGGCGGTCAGCTTTGATCGCCACGTCTGAAGGGTTAATACAGGGCATCACCGCGATCGGTGATGTCCTGTATTAGCCGCGGGTCCCGGCCGTTGATGGCCACAGGGACCACCGCGATAGGGGTGTTTTCGCCGTATAAGACGCACTGACTTTTTCTTTTCTGCCGTTTTATTTTTACAAAAAACAGCAGAAAAACTGCCACTGATTTTGCCTGCGTTTTGGCATATTTTTTTGCGTTTTTTCTGGCCTTTGAGTGGAAATTGCATTTTTGGCCCCTTTGGCGTTTTTTTCAAAATTTGTTGGTTACCAAAGGGGGAAAAAAAGGATGCAGTAGGGATGAAATAAAAATTATTTTGTTAAACTTTTTATTAGTAATGTATTTTAATAATGTGTTTAATAAAAAGTGTATGTTTTTTTTCCCACTTTTTTTTTCTTAATTTTTTAGCTAGTACTACTACTCCCAGAATGGAACAGACTGTTTCATGCTGGTAGTAGTAGTACCTGTACTAAAAAGCAGATCGCCCCGGGTGTCACTCTTGACACCCAATGCAATTGTCCTTTATATTGCAGAGATGGCAGAGATGAGCGGCTTTCTCCTGCACTTGCATCTCTGCTCTGAACTCCGGGCCAGCCAGTGATGTGAGTCGAATTCATATCACTGATTCATATTTTCCTCCCAGAGTGGTGATTGGCCGGATGGTGGCAGCCAATCACTGCTCTCAGCGTTAAATATGAATCACTCCTGACACCCGCTGCGATCATCCTGTATAATGTATAGATGCGGTTTCTGGTCCCACTGTAGTTTGGTCTTCACTGTAGTATATGCCGTATATATACCTATTATTCATATTTCCCGCAGACAGTTATGATTGGCTGGAACCATTTGGCTAATCACAGCTCTCTGCAGGAACTATGAATCTGTGATGTAAAGAACCTCACTTTGCAGAACATAGTGTAGGGGACCAGAGAAGAGCGGCAGTGCCGTCCGCTTCTATACATTATGTAAGAGGATCACAACGGGTGTCAGAAGTGACACCTGGGACGATTTGTCTATTAGTACAGGTACTACTACTCCTATCATGCAACAGTCTGTTCCATGCTGGGAGTAATAGTGCTACCTAAAAAATTAAAAAAATAAAGAAAAAAAGTGAAAAAGTAAAAAAAAAAAAACACACACACACTTTATTAAACACATTATTAAAATGCATTACTGATAAAAAAGTTTAAAAAAATGAATGTAAATTTTTTTTTTAGTATTTTTACATATCAATGGCCCCTTTCTACATTTTTTATTATTGTCGGCTACATTTCTAGTTCCCTGCACGCCCACATAAATTGATCCCTGTTTAAAAATTAATAATATTTTCATTATAAAAAATATAGATTTTGTTAAATACTTTATTTTCCATCCCTACTGTATGTTTTTTTTATTATTTTTTTTAAATGGTACCCTATGACATTTTATTAACCCCTTAAGGACTGAGCCCTTTATCACCTTAAGGACTCGGCCATTTTTTGCAAATCTGACCACTGTCACTTTAAACATTAATAACTCTGGAATGCTTTTAGTTATCATTCTGATTCCGAAATTGTTTTTTCGTGACATATTCTACTTTAACGTAGTGGTAACATTTTTTGGTAACTTGCATCCTTTCTTGGTGAAAAATCCCAAAATTTGATGAAAAATTTGAAAATTTTGCATTTTTCTAACTTTGAAGCTCTCTGCTTGTAAGGAAAATGGATATTCAAAATAATTTTTTTTTTATTCACATATACAATATGTCTACTTTATATTTGCATCATAAAATTGATGAGTTTTTACTTTTGGAAGACACCAGAGGGCTTCAAAGTTCCGCAGCAATTTTGCAATTTTTCACAAAATTTTGAAACTCGCTTTTTTTCAGGGACCAGTTCAGGTTTGAAGTGGATTTGAAGGGTCTTCATATTAGAAATACCCCATAAATGACCCCATTATAAAAAATGCACCCCCGAAAGTATTCAAAATGACATTCAGTAAGCGTTTTAACTCTTTATGGGTTTCACAGGAATAGCAGCAAAGTGAAGGAGAAAATACACAATCTTCATTTTTTACACTCGCATGTTCTTGTAGACCCAATTTTTGAATTTTTGCAAGGGGTAAAAAGGAGAAAATTTTTACTTGTATTTGAAACCCAATTTCTCTCGAGTAAGCACATACCTCATATGTCTATGTAAAGTGTTCGGCGGGCGCAGTAGAGGGCTCAGAAGGGAAGGAGCGTCAAATGGTTTTTTTGGGGGCATGTCACCTTTAGGAAGCCCCTATGGTGCCAGAACTGCAAAAAAAAACCACATGGCATACCATTTTGGAAACTAGACCCCTCGGGGAACGTAACAAGGGGTAATGTGAACCTTAATACCCCACAGGTGATTCACGCCTTTTGTATATGTAAAAAAAAAAAAAAAGTTTTTTTACCTAAAATGCTTGGTTTCCCTAAAGTTTTACATTTTTAAAAAGGGTAATAGCAGAAAATACCCCCCAAAATTTGAAGCCCAATTTCTCCCGATTCAGAAAACACCCCATATGGGGGTGAAAAGTGCTCTGTTGGCGCACTACAGGTCTCAGAAGAGAAGGAGTCACATTTGGCTTTTTGAAAGCAAATTTTGCTCTGGGGGCATGCCGCATTTAGGAAGCCCCTATGGTGCCAGGACCGCAAAAAAAAACCACATGGCATACCATTTTGGAAACTAGGGCCCTCGGGGAATGTAACAAGGGGTTAAGTGAACCTTAATACCCCACAGGCGTTTCACGACTATTGCATATGTAAAAAAAATAAAAATAAATTTACCTAAAATGCTTCTTTTCCCAAAAACTTTACATTTTTAAAAAGGGTAAAAGCAGAAAATACCCCCCAAAATTTGAAGCCCAATTTCTCCCGAGTACGGCGATACCCCATATGTGACCCTTAACTGTTGCCTTGAAATATGACAGGGCTCCAAAGTGAGAGCGCCATGCGCATTTGAGGCCTAAATTAGGGATTGCATAGGGGTGGACATAGGGGTATTCTACGCCAGTGATTCCCAAACAGGGTGCCTCCAGCTGTTGCAAAACTCCCAGCATGCCTGGACAGTCAACGGCTGTCCGAAAATACTGGGAGTTGTTGTTTTGTAACAGCTGGAGGCTCCGTTTTGGAAACCATGGCGTACCAGACGTTTTTCATTTTTATTGGGAAGGGGAGGGGGGCTGTGCAGGGGTATGTGTATATGTAGTGTTTTTGACTTTTTATTTTATTTTTTGTGTTAGTGTAGTGTAGTGTTTTTAGGGTACAGTCGCTCGGGCGGGGGGTTCACAGTAGTTTCTCGCTGGCAGTTTGAGCTGTTGCAGAAAATTTGCTGCAGCTCAAACTTGCAGCCCGATACTTACTGTAAGCCTCCGCCCATGTGAGTGTACCCTGTACATTCACATTGGGGGGGACATCCAGCTGTTGCAAAACTACAACTCCCAGCATGCGCTGACAGACTGTACATGCTGAGAGTTTTAGTTTTGCAACAGCTGTAGGCACACTGGTTATGCATCACGGAGTTTGTGACCTTACTCAGTTTTTCAAAACCAGTGTGCCTCCAGCTGTTGCAAAACTACAACTCCCAGAATGTACGGTGCATGGTGTAAGGTGACTGCTGGGAGTTGTAGTTTGCAACTGCTGGAGGCACACCGGTCGTGAAACACTGAGTTAGGTAAAAAAAAAAAAACTCTAAGTTTCACAACCAGTGTGCCTTCAGCTGTTGCAAAACTACAACTCTCAGCAGTCACCGACAGCCAACGGGCATGCTGGGAGTTGTAGTTATGCAACCAGCAGATGCACCACTACAACTCCCAGCATGCACTTTAGCTGTTTGTGCAAGCTGGGAGTTGTAGTTATACAACAGCTGAAGGTACACTTTTCCATAGAAAAAATGTGCCTCCAGCTGTTGCAAAACCATAAGTCCCAGCATGCCCATAAGGGAATGCTGGGAGTTGTGGTGGTCTGCCTCCTGCTGTTGCATAACTACAGCTCCCAGCATGCCCTTTTTGCATGCTGGGAGCTGTTGCTAAGCAACAGCAGGAGGCTGTAACTCACCTCCTGCTGCTGCTCCATCGCAGGCTGTCCCTCGCCGCCGCCGTCGCTCCTGGGGCCCCAATCCCAACATGGACGCCGGGGATCGGGGTCCCCAGCACCCGGGGTCGTCTTCCCGCACCCGCTCACGCCCTCCGGAAGAGGGGCGGAGCGGGTGCGGGAGTGACGCCCGTAGCAGGCGCCTGATTGGTCGGCTGGTAATCCGGCCGACGAATCAGGGCGATCGTGAGGTGGCACCAGTGCCACCTCACCCCTGCAGGCTCTGGCTGTTCGGGGCCGTCAGAGACGGCCCTGAACAGCCAGTAATTCCGGGTCACCGGGTCACTGGAGACCCAATTGACCCGGAATCGCTGCAGATCGCTGGACTGAATTGTCCAGCGATCTGCGGCGATCGCCTACATGGGGGGGGCATAATGACCCCCCTGGGCGATATGCCGGGATGCCTGCTGAACGATTTCAGCAGGCATCCGGCTCCGGTCCCCAACCGGCTAGCGGTGGGGGCCGGAATTCCCACGGGCGTATGGATACGCCCTGCGTCCTTAAGGACTCGGGATGCAGGGCGTATCCATACGCCCTGCGTCCTTAAGAGGTTAAACAAGGTATCTCCATCCTTTTTTGGATTGCTAAAGTAAAAAAATAAAAATAAAAACGCCTGTAAAAACGCCTGTAAAAACGCCAAAGTTAAAACCCACATGGCGTTTTTCTTGTTTTTTTTTCACTCCCATAGACTTATATGAGAGGAAAACACCAAGATTTTCCCGAAAAAAAATCCACAAAGTCTCAAGAGATCATTTTTGAAAAACTGCCAAGGAGCCAAAAATAGCTGAAAAACGCCTAAAGAATGAAAAAAAAAATAACCAAGTGGATATGGCATTTGCAGTTCCCTATTGACTTGCAGCTAACATCTGGCCGCAGCGTTTTTTCACAAATTTTTTTTTTCATTGGTGGAAACCTAGCCTCTTATGGTTACAGTGACTTGGACTTCTGCAAATGAAAGTTCTTTATCACCGTCTGTATATTTTGAGAGAATTAAAGGTCATGCATGTTTTTATTATCAATCATTCTATGCATGATGTGCTTTATTGTTGAGGATTATATGTGGCTGCCAAATATATAAAGAATCTGTGAGTACTGAATTTTACTGCTCTTACTTTAAATGTTATAATATTATATTCTGAGTACAAAAACAATGGACCACTATAGTCTAGCCAAGAGATGAGCGAACTTACAGTAAATTCGATTAGTCACGAACTTCTCGGCTCGGCAGTTGATGGTTTATCCTGCATAAATGAGTTCAGCTGTCAGGTGCTCCCGTGGGCTGTAAAAGGTGGATACAGTCGTAGGAGACTCTTTCCTAGGACTGTATCCACCTTTTCCAGCCCACCGGAGCACCTGAAGGCTGAACTAATTTACGCAGGATAAGTCATCAACTGCCGAGCCGAGAAGTTTGTGACAAATCGAATTTACTGTAAGTTCGCTCATCTCTAGTCTGGCCATAACAAGTAGGCCTAGGGGCCCATAGCAAAATTTTGAATGGGTCCTACTCAATCTTATCTTGGCCAACTTTAACAGGAAATTTATAACATGAATAGTTTTTGAATATTTTATCTTATGCACAATGCTTACATTGATAATAACATAACATTAAATGACAGTAAAGTTATAATTTGAGTGAAATAAAAGCACGAGACTCATGGGCAGCGTTATATCATAATAGTGGAATAATGTGCATGGTGGGATAATATACAAAGACAATCTGCTCTGTGAAGTCACAGTACAGGCATTATACAATAAGGAATGTCACAGTACAGTGATAATGCAGACAACATGGAGATATTCACAGTGATATCACAGTAAAATGATCATTTTCTAAGCAATATAATAGCATATGATTAGTGATGTCATAGCTCACAAATGCCACAGTAGAGGGATTATGCATAACATTATATCAAAACCTAAAGGGGTACTCTGCCCCTAGACATCTTATTCCATATCAAAAGTATAGGGGATAAGATGTCAGATTGCGGGGGTCCCGCCGCTGGGGACCCCCCTGCGACCTCAGCTGCGGCACCCCAGACATCCGATGCACGGAGCGAAACTTTGTTCCATGCCAGATGACTGGCGGTGGGGGGCAGAGGCTCTTGACATCAAAGACATGCCCCACTCGTGACATCATGGCTACGCCCCAATACAAGTCTATGGGAGGAGGTGTGACGTCATTGAGGGGGCGTGGTTGTGACATCACGAGTGGGGCGTGACCATGACTTCACGAGCCTCTGGCACTGCACCCGACGCTCTAAACTAACATCGGGTGCAACAGGGAGATCGCAGGGGTCCCCAGTGGCAGGACCCCTGTGATCAGACATCTTATCCCCTATCCTTTGGATAGGGGATGAGATGTCTAGGGGCGGAGTACCCCTTTAAGAACCCCATATACACAATGATGCCATCGCACAGTAAAAAAAGATATAATGATGTCATAGTGGAGGTATAATGCACACAATTAGATTAGTACCTAATGCATTTAGTTTTTTTTTACCCAGGAATAATGTGAATAAAGAGATCCCACAGTAACTATGAGACTTCACAGTCTTTAATTTTTTATATATGTTGTTACTGATGAAAGACCTTTTGTAATATGGTTGTTTAAAAATGTTTGTTTAATACGGTTGTTTAAAAATGTTTGAATATTTAATTAAAAAAACGGCTCCTGAAAATCCCTCCACTAGGAGTCCCCATAACTGCTGGGACACTAACCAGACCTGCATCAGCTTTTCCATCAGTCATGGACAAGAGATGACTCAAGGACAAGGCTGCATGAGCAGATGCACCAATCACCTCCCACCCCCACAAGTGAGGGACATGCCCCCTTCCCCTGAAAGGATTTCTAATACTGTGATTTAATGAAAAGAGGTATTTTTATAATATATTTCTTTGCACTTATAAGTGTCTCCTATTTCTGTACCATGTAAAGTCAGAATTAAATTGGTATGAAAAGTGCAAACAAAGTTGAATGATTATTTAGATTTTATAAAAAGGCTGCCAAGAGATTCTATTACTTTATAATATATTTTATCTATTTTCTTTATTTTAACTCCTTAGCACCTTAAGGACCAAGCCCATTTAACCTTAACCCCTTGGGGACGGAGCCCATTATGACCCTAAGGACGGGAGCATTTTTGCAAATCTGACCACTGACACTTTAAGCATTAATAACTCTGGGATGCTTTTACTTATAAATTATATTCCGAGATTGTTTTTTCGAGACATATTCTACTTTATAGAAGTGGTAAATTTTTGTCGATACTTGCATCATTTCTTGGTGAAAAATTAAAAAATTTGATGAAAAAATTGAAAATTTGTCATTTTTCTAAATTTGAAGCTCTCTGCTTGTAAGGAAAATAGGCATTCCAAATAAATTATATATTAATTCACAAATATAATATGTCTACTTTATGTTTGCATCATAAAATTTAATTTTTTTTACTTTTGGAGGACATCAGAGGGCTTCAAATTTCAGCAGCAATTTTCCAATTTTTCACAAAATTTTCAAAATCGGAATTTTTCAGGGACCAGTTAAGTTTAGAAGTGGATTTGAAGGGCCTTCAAATTAGAAATACCCCACAAATGACCCCATTATAAAAACTGCACCCCTCAAAGTATCCAAAATGACATTCAGTAAGTTTGTTAACCATTTAGGTGTTTCACAGGAATAGCAGCAAAATAAAGGAGAAAATTCTAAATTGTCATTTTTTACACTCGCATGTTCTTGTAGACCCAGTTTTTTTTTATTTTTACAAGTGGTAATAGGAGAAAAAGCCCCCCAAAATTTGTAACCCAATTTCTCTCGATTAAGGAAATACCTCACATGTGAATGTCAAGCGTTCGGCAGGCGCAGTAGAGGGCTCAGAAACGAAGGAGCGACAATGGAATTTTGGAGAGTGAATTTTGCAGAAATGGTTTTTGGGGGGCATGTCACATTTAGGAAGCCCCTATGGTGCCAGAACAGCAGAAAAAACCCACATGGCATACCATTTTGGAAACTACACCCCTCAAGGCACGTAACAAGGGGTCCAGTGAGCCTTAACACCTCACAGGTGTTTGACAACTTTTTTGTAAAAATCGGATGTGTAAATAAAAAAAAAAAATTTTTCACTAAAGTGCAGTTTTTTACCCAAATTTACCATTTTTACAAAAGGTAATGGGAGAAAATGCCCCCCAAAATTTGTAACCCCATCTCTTCTGAGTATGGAAATACCCCATGTTAGGATGTAAAATGCTCTGCTGGTGCACTACAATGCTCAGAAGAGAAGGAGCGCCATTGAGCTTTTGAAAAGCGAATTAGTTTGAAATGGTAGTCAGGGGCCATGTGCGTTTACAAAGCCCCCCGTGGTGCCAGAACAGTGGACCCCCCCACATGTGACCCCATTTTGGAAACTGCACCCTCACAGAATTTAATAAGGGGTGTAGTGAGTGTTTACACCCCACTGGCGTTTTACAGATCTTTGGAACAGTGGGCTGTGCAAAGGAAAAATTAAATTTTTCATTTTCACGGACCACTGTTCCAAAAATCTGTCAGACACCTGTGGTGCGTAAATGCTAACTGCACCCCTTATTACATTACATGAGGGGTTTAGTTTCCAAAATGGGGTCACATGTGGGGGGTCCATTGTTCTGGCACTATGGGGGCTTTGAAAACACACGTGGCCATCAATTCCGGACAAATTTTCTCTTCAAAATCCCAATGGTGCTCCTTCTCTTCTGAGCATTGTAGTGTGCCAGCAGAGCACTTAACATCCACATATGGGGCATTTTGTTACTCAGAAGAAATGGGGTTACAAATTTTGGGGGGCTTTTTTTCCTTTTTTCCCTTGTGAAAATTAAAAATTTAGGGTAAACCGCATTTTAGTGAAAACTTTTTTTTTTTTCATTTTCCCATCCAAATTTTATGTAAATTCGTCAAAGACCTGTGGGGTGTTAAGGCTCACTATACCCCTTGTCAAGTTCCGTGAGGGGTATAGTTTTCAAAATGGGGTCACATGTGGGTATTTATGTTTTTGCGTTTATGTCAGAACCGCTGTAAAATCAACAACCCCTGTGCAAATCACCAATTTAGGCCTCAAATGTACATGGTGTGCTCTCACTCCTGAGCCTTGTTGTGCGCCCACAGAGCATTTTACGCCTACATATGGGGTATTTCCGTCCTCAGGAGAAATTGCGTTACAAATTTTGGGGGTCTTTTTTTCCTTTTACTGCTTGTGAAAATAAAAAGTATGGGGCAACACCATCAAGTTAGTGTAAAAAAAAAATGTTTTTAGGGTACATTCGCACTGGCGGGTTACGGTGAATTTCCCGCTAGGAGTTTGCGATGCGGCGAAAAATTTACCGCAGCCCAAACTTGAAGCAGGAAACTTACTGTAAATCTGCCCGTGTGAATGTACCCTGTACATTCACATGGGGGGCAAACCTCCAGCTATTTCAAAACTACAACTCCCAGCATGTACTGAGGAGTTGTACTTTTGCAACAGCTGGAGGCACACTGGTTGGTAAACCTTCAGTTAGGTTCTGTTACCTAACTCAGTATTTTCCAACCCGTGTGCCTCCAGTTTTTGCAAAGCTACAACTCCCAGCATGTACTGACAGACCGTGCATGCTGGGAGTTGTACTTTTGCAACAGCTAGAGGCACACTGGTTGGAAAACCTTCAGTTAGGTTCTGTTACCTAACTCAGTATTTTCCAACCAGTGTGCCTCCAGCTGTTGCAAAACGACAACTCCCAGCATGTACTGATCGCCAAAGGGCATGCTGGGAGATGTAGTTATGCAACAGCTGGAGGTACGAAACTACAACCCCCAGCATGCCGAGACAGCTGTTTGCTCCAGATGTGACCCTCCAGATGTTGCAAAACTACAAATCCCAGCATGCCCAGACAGCAAAGAGCTGTTTGGGCATGCTAGGAGTTGTAGTTTTGCAAGATCTGGAGGGATACAGTTTAGAGACCACTACATAGTGGTCTCAAACTGCAGTCCTCCAGCTGTTGCAAAACTACATATTCCAGCATGCCCAAACAGCAAACAGCTGTCTGGGCATGCTGGGAGTTGTAGTTTTGCAACTTCTGGAGGGCTACAGGTTAGAGACCACTGTAGCCCTCCAGATGTTGTTAGGCAACTTACCGGCTTCCGTAGGATCCAGGGAGCCATCCTCTTCTGCCGCACGACGTCGCCGCCCGCCGATCTACGTCGCCACCCGCCGATCACCGTCGCCCGCTGCCTCCGGACGGGTAAGTGGACGTCAGCGTTCGGTCCCCTTCGGTTCCCCGTTCTGCCCCGCCTATTGTGGGTGGGCAGGACGGGGAAAACGAAAGTTAACCCCCCGCCCCCGATCTGCTATTTGTGGTTGCGTCTAGACCACAAATAGCAGGGATAGGAGGGGTGGCACCTCTGCCACCTCACTCCTATCCCTTCAGGGGGATCGTAGGTGTCTTAGACAACCGTAATCCCCCTTATATTCCAGGTCACCGGGTCACCATAGACCTGTAATGACCCGTAATCGGCGCAAATCGCAAGTGTGAATTCACTTGCGATTTGCGCCGATCGCTGACATGGGGGGGTCTGATGACATGGGGGGGGTCTAGGCATTCGCGCGGGGTGCCTGCTGATCGATATCAGCAGTCACCCCAGTCCGGTCCCCGCCTGGCGCGCAGTGGGGACCGAAATTCCCACGGGCGTATGGATACGCCCTTCGTCCTTAAGTACCAGGACGCAAGGGCGTATGCATACGCCCTTCGTCCCCAACAGGTTAAGGACAAGAGCATTTTTTGCACATCCAACCACTGTCACTTTAAGCATTAAGAACTCTAATTAGTTATGAATTTGATTCCGAGACTGTTTTTTCATGACATATTCTACTTTAACATAGTGGTAAATTTTCGCCAATACTTGCATCATTTCTTATTGAAAAATTCAAAAATGTCATGAAAAATTTGAAAATGTTGCATTTTCTAACTTTGAAGCTCTCTGCTTGTAATGAAAATAGACAAAGCAAATACATTATATATTGATTCACATATACAATATGTCTACTTTATGTTTAAATCATAAAGTTGACATTTTTTACTTTTGGAAGACATCAGAGGGTTCCAAAGTTCAGCAGCAATTTTCCAATTTTTCACAACATTTTCAAAATCTGAATTTTTCAGGGACCAGTTTAGTTTTGAAGTGGATTTGAAGGGCCTTCATATTAGAAAAACCCCATAAATGACCCCATTATAAAAACTGCACCCCTCAAAGGGGTAAAAGGAGAGAAATACCCCCAAAATTTGTAATCCAATTTCTCTTGAGTAAGGAAATACCTCATATGTGTATGTACAGTGTTCGGTGGGGGCGCAGTAGAGGGCTCAGAAGGGGGGCATGTCACATTTAGGAAGCCTCTATGGTGCCAGAACAGGAAAAAAAAAACGTGGCATACTATTTTGGAAATTACACCCCTCAAGGAAAGTAACAAGGGGTACAGTGAGCCTTAACACTCCACAGGTGTTTGACGACTTTTCGTTAAAGCTGGATGTGTAAATTATTTTTTTTTTCACTAAAATGTTGGTTTTCCCCAAAATTTTACATTTTACAAGGGTAATAGGAGAAAATGCCCCCCAAAATTTGTAACCCCATCTCTCCTGAGTATGTAAATATTCAATGTGTGGAAGTCAAGTGCACTGCGGGCGCACTACAATGCTCAGAAAAGAAGGAGCCACATTTAACTTTTGGAAAGCAAATTATGCTGAAATAGTTTTTGGGGGGAATGTCCCATTTAGGAAGCCCCTATGGTGCCAGAACAACAAAAAAACATATGGCATACTATTTTGGAAACTACACCCCTCAAGGAATGTAACAAGCAGTACACTGAGCCTTAACACCCTACAAGTGTTTGATGACTTTTCATTAAATTTGGATGTGTAAATAGTTTTTTTTCACTAAAATGTTGGTTTTCCCCCAAATTTTACATTTTTTAGAAGGGGTAATAGGAGAAAATGCCCCCCAAAATGTGTAACCCCATCTCTACTGAGTATGGAAATATCCCATGTGTGGAGGTCAAGTGCACTGCGGGTGAACTACAATGCTCAGAAGAGAAGGAGTCACATTTGGCTTTTCGAAAGCAAATTTTGCTGAAATGGTTTTTGGGGGGAATGTTGCATTCAGGAAGCCCCTATGGTGCCAGAACTGCAAAAAAAAAAAAAAAAAAAAAAAAAACACATGGCATACTATCTTGGAAACTACACCCCTCAAGGAATGTAACAAGCAGTACAGTGAGCCTTAACACCTCACAGGTGTTTGATAAATGTTCATTAAAGTGGGATGTGAAAGGGAAAATTTTGATTTTTTAGACCAAAAATTTTCACAAGTGATTATAGGAGAAAATGTCACCATAAATCTGTAAATACATTTCCTTGGAGTAAGGACATACCTCATATATTCGAGTAAACTGCTCTGTGGGTGCACACCAGGTCTCCGAAGAGCAGGAATGCAGCCAGGGGCCTTGAGCATTTACTGAGCTTCTATGGAGCCACAACAGCGGGACCTCCCCTCAAGGAACACGTTACATGGGGTACACTGAGTTAATAAAGTGTGGCACAGTGGGCCGTAAAATGACAAAATAGGTTATGTTCCCAGAATGATGACCCAGAGCATAGCCAAAATTAAAAAATATGCCCACCCCAAACCCTATGCTCTGAATCATCTTTCTGGGAATGTGATGTGTGTGGCCGTTCCTAACCAGTTGCCTCAAATGTGCACACATGAGTTTCCCACTAACACCCAGAGTGGGGGACATTCTGGGGGTTCAATATGGGAATCTCGTCCCTCATATACTCTACACTTGCAAGTGTACCCGGATGTACTCTCGCAAAGTTTGTAGAGTTTCACGTCATACCGCGCCCGCTTCGAGGGAATGTACTGGCAGAAGATGAGTCTCCCTTTAAAACTGATAAGAAACTCATCTACCAAGAGCTCCCTGAGGGGTACGTAAGCCTCCCAAAATTTGGGAGGGGGACATGCTGCATTATCAGCGTAATGCAGACATTTCTGAATGGCCTCAAACCGCCTCTGTGCCTTGGCCGTACTATAAAGCGGGGTAGAGGACGTCCCCGCTCCAGTACTGCCTGAAACTTTTTTTTGACTAGGCCCATATGCAGCACGAGGCCCCAAAATGTCTTCATTTTGGCTGCATTAACGGTGTACCATTCATTGGGCCTAGCCAAAAGCGAATCAGGGTGGTGGGCAATGAACTGTTGGGCATACAAGTTTGTTTGCTCTACCATATGATTGACAAAGTCCTCACTGAAATAATAACAAAAATAGTCTGGTTCAGTGTATCCGGCTGTGTCAATATGGATTCTTGAGTTGCCAACAAACCCAGGAATCCATGGCAGATATCCCTCTAGGGGTCTCTAGACAGGTTCACCAGAAGGGGGCTCCGGTAAAATTGTCTGGGGAGTTGGACTCTTATTACAAGCATCATGGACGCTCGTACTAGTGTCAGCCACTGGGTCACTTTCATGGGGGTGCGTGGCCTCACCTGGAAGCACCTCCTCCACCTTCTGGGGAACTCATGATCACTGCTAGATGATGAGGAGGGCAAGGAAGAACACAGAAAATTAGGATTTTCCTCGTCCTCACTGGCAGACTCGGAGTCGGAGGCAAGTGAAGCGTATGCCTCCTCCGCCGAATATGCCTGGCGGGCTATCGACTTTTTCCTACGGTGGTGGGGGGGGCGGTGTGGAGGGTATAGGTTGTGTGCAGGGGGTGGCAAAGTGTGTATGTGCTTGGTGTAGACTATATATAACGGTGTGTGATTACAAATTACACACCGTTATAATAAAAAATATATAAACCGCTGCGGCCCAAAAAAAAGGGTGGCAAATCGCAGCACCTTGAAACCCTAATAGGGCTCGGGTCACACTGCAAAATCTGTGGCAGAACCTTGAGGACCTATTCGGGGGCGTCGGGAATTTTTTTTTAAACTTTTTTTTAACTTTTGAACACCCCTGACTTTCCCTAACAGAAAAACTCACCCTGACTACAGGTGGCAGGAAGCCACATCTTCTGCCCTGAGCGGCACAGATCTTGACAGAGAGGGGGTCACTGGCTTCTTCTCTCAGCTCTGCCCACTGACTGAGCTTGGTGGGCGAGCTGAGCTGAGAGAAGGGGACATTAACCTCTCCTCTGCCAGCTGCTATTGGTTGGACCCAATAACAACGCTCCTGGGGGGGTGGTAGCAGGATTGCAATCTCCCCCCAGCAACAAGAGGTGATTGGTGGTGTAGTATACACCTTGGCCTATATGACTAGAATCCCCACAGATCAGTGTTGTCATGGGATGCCTGCTGAATGATTTCAGCAGGCATCCCGGTCCAGTCCCCGCCCGGTGTGCAGCGGGGACCGAAATTCCTATGGGGGTACAAGTACGCCCTTGGTCTTTAAGTACCAGGGTGTCAGGGCATACCAGTACGCCTTCTAAAATCCATAACTCTTTTATATTCCATCTACAGACCCATATAAGGGCTTGTTTTTTGCATGACAAATTGTACTTTGTAATGAAACCTCTAATTTTACCAAAAATGTATGTCGAACCCAAAGAATAATTTTTTTATGGAGGAAATTTAAATGAAAACAACAATTTTGCACACTTTGGAGGGTTTTATTTTCACGCTGTACCCTTTACGGCAAAAATGACATGTTTTCATTCTTCTGTGGTCAATATGATTAAAATAATACCCATGGCTAGATACTTTTCAATTTTATACCGCTTAAAAAAATCGCAAACTTTTTGAGGGCTCCATTTTTGCGCCGTCATCTGTACTTTTTATTTATATCACATTTGCATATATCAAACTTTTAGATCACTTTTTATAAGTTTTTTTTTTTGGAGTAACATGTGACAAAAAAGCCACTCACTGTAAGGGATCATTAACATTATGTTTTGATAGTTCGGACATTTACGCATGCGGCGATACCATTCACGCCTCCTCCCATAGACTTGCATTAAGGGGGCGGGCCGTGATGTCACGAGGGGCAGAACCGTGACATCACGATGCTTTGGCCCCTGTATCGTCCATCATTAAGCACAGAGCGAGTTTGCTCTGTGCAGTAATGACAGTGGGGTGCGGCAGCCGAGATCCCGGGGGTCCCCAGCAGCAGGACCCCTGCGATCAGACATCTTATCCCCTATCCTTTGGATAGGGGATAAGATGTCTAAGGGCGGAATACACCTTTAAGGGGTTAATAGACAAAGTAGGAATGTTTAAAAATGCTCTATTCTGACCCCCTACAACTTTCCCAATTTTTTTCGTATGAGGACTAATTTTTTTGCACCATGTTCTGATGTTTTTATTTTTTCCACTTATGCAGATATTTTGATCACTTTTTATTTCATTTTTCTGGGATGTGATGTGACCAAAAGGCAGCAATATTGGACTTATTTTTTTTATGTTTATGCTATTCACTGTACAGGATCATAAACATTATATTTTGATAGTAGGTACATTTATGCACATGGCGATACCAAATATATTTATTTTGTTTAGTTTTTTTTACACTTTTTTGTAAAAAAAAGGCAAAGGTGATTTCAATTTTTATTGGCAATTTTTATTAACTTTTTTTCATAGCGGACTATTCATAGCAATCAATAGATTGCTATTACTGTTTAGTGCTATGCATATGCATATATTGACAATCTATTTCTTTGGTCTGATAGAAGGCAGACCAGAGGAGAAGATCACTGGACTGAAGGCAAGTGAAGGGACCTCCCCTGAGCCCAATTATGCCGCAGATCCAGTGATCAGTATTCATCACAGCATCTAAAGGGTTAATGGTGGGTATCTAGAGGACTGCTGATGTCTACCACTCTAAACGAATCCTCAGCTGCTGCTAGCAGCCGGGACCTGCCCTGCATGTAGCTCTTGCCATCGCTGCATGTAGAGGACATAAATGTACAACCTGATGTGTTAAAGAGTACATGTCACCAAATAAAACTTTTAATATAGTGTTCCTTGTGTAATTGGCAGACACTTTCCAATTCATTTCTTTTAAAATGATCAACATCCAGGTAGTATAATGGCTTTGGTATATATATATTATATATATATATATATATATATATATGCGCACACACACACATTATAGATATATATTTCCCTGGAGTACCCCTTTAACCTCTTAAGGACCCAGGGCGTATGGATACGCCCTCACACCCTAGGCCTTAAGGACCAAGGGCGTATCCATACGGGCAGAGATCAGAACTGGATGCCTGCTGAAATCCTTCAGCAGGCATCCAGGGCAAACGCCGAGGGGCCATGTAGGCCCCCCATGTCGGCGATCGCCGCAAATCGCAAGGGAAATCGCCCTTGCGATCTGCGGCGATACCGGGTTGATCGGGTCTCTGGGACCCGACCGCCGGTAATTTTG
Source organism: Hyla sarda (assembly GCF_029499605.1). Lineage (NCBI taxonomy): Eukaryota > Metazoa > Chordata > Amphibia > Anura > Hylidae > Hyla > Hyla sarda. The sequence goes on from NC_079193.1 coordinate 288,621,020, forward strand.
CATGATCCCGGCTGTCACAGACAGCCAGGACCATGCTAAAGCATAGGAGTGAGGTGGCAAGCCGGCCACCTCCTCCTATACCCTGCGATCTGTCGGTTAGTTAACCGACCAATCGCAGGAGGGGGGGCGGTTACTTCCTCCCGTCCTGCCCGGCCCCTGAAAGTCCGGAGAGGACGGGAGGAAGACCGGAGGACGCGTCGGGGGACGGGGGAGTGCTGGGGACCGGCCCCGGTACTTACCTCGTGCCTGAAGACCCGGATCCTGGCGATGAAGACGGCGGCGGCCCTTTACAAGAGGTGAGTTGATCTTCAGCCGCGGTCGGGCCCTTTACAGCAATGCACGTTGCCGTAAAGCGACATTGCTGTAATGGGACCCTGTATACTACAACTCCCAGCATGCCCAGACAGCCCTTGGCGTCTAGGCATGCTGGGAGTTGCAGTTTTGCAACATCTGGAGGTCCACAGTTTGGAGACCACTGTGCCCTTCCAGATGTTGCAAAACTACACATCCTCAGCATGCCCTTACTGTCCAGGCATGCTGGGAGTTGTAGTTCTGTAACATCTGGCCCTTCAGATGTTGCAGAACTACAACTCCCAGCATGCCTGGACAGTAAGGGCATACTGGGAGTTGTAGTTTTGCAACATCTGGAACGGCACAGATAGAGAACCACTGTATTAGTGGTCTGCAAACTGTAGTCCTCCAGATGTTGCAAAACTACAACTCCAAGCATGCTGGGAGTTGTAGTTCGGCAACATCTGGCGCTAAAGATGTTGCCGAACTACTACTCCCAGCATGCCTGAGAATGTTTGGGAGTTGTGGTTTTGCAACAGCTGGAGGCACACTGGTTGGGAAACATTGTCTGTTTCCTAACTCAGTGTTTCCCAACCCGTGTGCCTCCAGCTCTTGCAAAACTATAACTACCAGCATGCACTGATAGACTGTGCATGCTGGGAGTTGTAGTTTAGCAACAGCTGGAGGTCCCCCCCCCCCCCCTGTGAATGTACAGGGTACATTCACATGGGCAGGGGGCTTACAGTGAGTATCAGGCTGCAAGTTTGCGATGCAGCAAATTTTGCGCGGCAGCTCAAACTCGCAGCGTGAAACTCGCTGTAACCCCTCCGCCCGTGTGACTGTATCCTAAAAACACTACACTACACTAACACAAAATAAAAAGTAAAAAACACTACATATACACATACCCCAACACAGCCCCCCTCCCCTCCCCAATAAAAATGAAAAACGTCTGGTACGCCACTGTTTCCAAAATGGAGCCTCCAGCTGTTGCAAAACAACTTCCAGTATTGCTGGACAGCCGTTGACTGTCCAAGCATGCTGGGAGTTTTGCAACAGCTGGAGGCACCCTGTTTGGGAATCACTGGCGTAGAATACCCCTATGTCCACCCTTATGCAAATCCCTAATTTAGGCCTCAAATGCGCATGGCGCTCTCACTTTGGAGCCCTGTCGTATTTCAAGGCAACAGTTTAGGGTCACATATGGGGTATCCCCGTACTCGGGAGAAATTGCCTAACAAATTTTGGGAGGCTTTTTCTCCTTTCACCCCTTATGAAAATGTGAAGTTGGGGTCTACACCAGCATGTTAGTGTAAAAAAATAATTTTTTTACACTAATATGCTGGTGTTGCCCTATACTTTTCATTTTGACAAGAGGTAACAGGGAAAAAAGCCCCCCAAAATTTGTAATGCAATTTCTCCCGACTACGGAGATACCCCATAAGTGGGTGCAAAGTGCTCTGGGGGCGCACAACAAGGCCCAGAAGGGAGAGTGCACCATGTACATTTGAGGTGATTTGCACAGGGGTGGCTGATTGTTACAGCGGTTTTGACAAACGCAAAAAAAACAAAACCCCACATGTGACCCCATTTCAGAAACTACACCCCTCACGGAATGTAATGAGGGGGGCAGTGAGAATTTACACCCAACTCGTGTCTGACAGATCTTTGGAACAGTGGGCTGTGCAAATTAAAAATGTTGTACAGACCACTGTTCCAAAGATCCGACAGACACCAGTGGGGGTAAATGCTCACTGTACCCCTTGTTACATTCCTCAAGGGGTCTAGTTTCCAAAATAGTATGCCATGTGGGGGTTATTTTGATGTCCTGGCACCATAGGGGCTTCCTAAATGCGACATGCCCCCCGAGCAAAATTTGCTCTCAAAAAGCCAAATATGACTCCTTCTCTTCTGAGCATTGTAGTTCGCTCGTAGTGCACTTTAGGTCAACTTATGGGGTACCTCCATACTCAGAAGAGATGGGGTTTCAAATTTTGGGGGGTATTTTTTGCTATTAACCCTTGCAAAAATGTGAAATTTGGGGGGAAACACCCATTTTAATGAATTTTTTTTTTTTTTACGTATGCAAAAGTCGTGAAACCCCTGTGGGGTATTAAGGCTCACTTTATTCCTTGTTACGTTCCTCAAGGGGTCTAGTTTCCAAAATGGTATGCCATGTGGGTATTTTTTACTGTCCCGGCACCATAGGGGCTTCCTAATTGGGACATGCCCCCGAGCAAAATTTGCTCTCAAAAAGCCAAATATGACTCCTTCTCTTCTGAGCATTGTAGTTCGCCCGTAGTGCACTTCAGGTCAACTTATGGGGTACCTCCGTACTCAGAAGAGATGGGGTTACAAATTTTGGGGGTATTTTCTGCTATTAAACCTTGCAAAAATTTGAAATTTGGGGGGAAACACACATTTTAGTGAAATTTTATTTTATTTTTTTACATATGCAAAAGTCATGAAACACCTGTGGGGTATTAAGGCTCACTTAATTCCTTGTTATGTTCCTCAAGGGGTCTTGTTTCCAAAATGGTATGGCAGGTGTTTTTTTTTTTTTGCTGTTCTGGCACCATAGGGGCTTCCTAAATGCAACATGCCCCCCAAAAACCATTTCAGAAAAAGGTACTCTCCAAAATCCCCTTGTCACTCCTTCGGTTTTGAGCCCTCTACTGCGCCCACCGAACACTTTACATAGACATATGAGGTATGTGCTTACTCGAGAGAAATTGGGCTACAAATATAAGTATACATTTTCTCCTTTTACCCCTCGTAAAAATTCAAAAATTGGGTCTACAAGAACATGCGAGTGTAAAAAATGAAGATTGTGAATTTTCTCCTTCACTTTCCTGCTATTCCTGTGAAACACCTAAAGGGTTAAAAGGCTGACCGAATATCATTTTGTATACTTTGGGGGATGCAGTTTTTATAATGGGGTCATTTGTGGGGTATTTCTAAGATGAAGACCCTTCAAATCCACTTCAAACCTGAACTGGTCCCTGAAAAATAGTGAGTTTGGAAATTTTGTGAAAAATTGGGAAATTGCTGCTGAACTTTGAAGCCCTCTGGTGTCTTCCAAAAGTAAAAACTTGTCAATTTTATGATGCAAACATAAAGTAGACATATTGTATATGTGAAAAAATTTTTTAAATATTTTGAATATCCATTTTCCTTACAAACAGAGAGCTTCAAAGTTAGAAAAATGCAAAATTTTCAAATTTTTCATAAAATTTTCTAATTTTTCACCAAGAAAGGATGCAAGTTACAATTTTTTTTTACCACTATGTTAAAGTAGAATATGTTACGAAAAAACAATCTCGGAATCAGAATGATAACTAAAAGCATTCCAGAGTTATTAATGTTTAAAGTGACAGTGGTCAGATGTTCAAAAAATGGCCGGGTCCTAAGGTGTAAAATGTCTGGGTCCTTAAGAGGTTAAACTTTGTATGCATATGATTTAATAATGTAGTAAAAGCGTTATTTATATTCTTTCCCAAATAATAAGTTAGGCTGGGTTCACATCATGTTTTCAGCCATACGGGACCGCATACATAAATATGTACCGTATTTTTCGCCCTATAGGACGCACTGGTGTATAAGATGCACCCAATTTATAGGTGCAAAATCTAAAAAAATAAAGATTCTGAACCCAACAGTGGTCTTCAACCTACGGACCTCCAGATGTTGTAAAACTACAACTCCCAGCATGCCCAGACAGCCGTTGGCTGTCCGGGCATGCTGGGAGTTGTAATTTTGCAACATCTGGAGGTCCGCAGGTTGAAGACCACTGGTATAGGAGGTAGTATTCACGTGTCCCCGCCGCTCCGGACGCGTCACCGGTGCCCTGGATGTCGCTCAATCGCTGTCGCCGCGTCCCCGTGGTGTCCCCGACGCTCCAGACTTCTTCTTGCCCGGGATCCACGCTCTCTGTCAACGTCCTCACGTCGCCGTCATCACGCCGCTACGCACGCCGCTCCTATTGGCAGCATGCGCGATGACGTCGAAGGAGAGTGCAGGGGATCCTGGCACGGAGAAGACACCGAGGAGGCAAGCAAGGTCCCTCCCGGTGTCCTGTAAGCTTTTCGGGACACCACGATTTCACCGCGGCGGTCCCGAACAGCCCGACTGAGCAGCCGGGTTAGTGTTATTTTCGCTTCAGGCGCGGCGGTCAGCTTTGATCGCTGCTTCTAAAGGGTTAATACAGGGCATCACCGCGATCGGTTTTGTCCTGTATTAGCCGCTGGTCCCGGCCATTGATGGCTGCAGGTATTCGCCGCATAAGACGCACCAACTTTTCCCCCCAAGTTTTGGGGAAGAAAAAGTGCGTCTTATACGGCGGAAAATACGGTAGTTCATTTCAATCAGCCGACCCACAGAATAAATATAACATCACTTTTACCGCACAATGTACACCATAAAAAAAAAATTTATGACGTATATTTACATCCTCCGCGTCATATCGGGTCGGTCCCGGTGGCCATCAACGGCCGGGACCCACGGCTAATACAGGACATCATCGATCGCGGTGATGCCCTGTATTAACCCTTCAGACGCGACGATTAAAGCTGACCGCCGTGTCTGAAGTGAAAGTGAAACTATCCCGGCTGCTCAGTCGGGCTGTTCGGGACCGCCGCTGTGAAATCGTGGCATCCCGAACAGCTTACAGGACACCGTGAGGGACCTTACCTGCCTCCTCGGTGTCCGATCGGCAAATGACTGCTCCGTGCCTGAGATCCAGGCAGGAGCAGTCAAGCGCCGATAACACTGATCACTGGCGTGTTAATACACGCCAGTGATCTGTGTAAAAGATCAGTGTGTGCAGTGTTATAGCTCCCTATGGGACCTATGACACTGCAAAAAAAGTTTAAAAAATTTGTTTATGAAGATCATTTAACCCCTTTCTTAATAAAAGTTTTGAATCACCCCCTTTTCCCATAAAAAAAATAAAACAGTGTAAATAAAAAGAAAAATAAACATATGTGGTATTGCCGCTTGCGTAAATGTCCAAACTATAAAAATATATTGTTAATTAAACCGCACGGTCAATGGCGTACACGTAAAAAATTTCCTAAGTCCAAAAAAGATTATTTTTTGTCACTTTTTATACCATTAAAAAATGTCCGATCAAAACAAAAATGGGACCAATAAAATCTTCAGATCATGGCGCAAAAAATCAGCCCTCAAACCGCCCTGTACGTGGAAAAATAAAAAAGTTATAGGGGTCAGTGACATTTTTAAACGTATACATTTTCCTGCATGTAGTTATGATTTTTTACAGAAGTACGACAAAATTAAACCTATATAAGTAGGGTATCATTTTAACCGTATGGACTTACAGAATAATGATAAGGTGTCATTTTTACCGAAATATGCACTGCGTAGAAACGGAAGCCCCCAAAATTTACAAAATGGTGTTTTTTCTTCGATTTTTGATTTCTTTTCCATTTTGCCGTGGATTTTTGGGTAAAATGACTAATGTCACTGCAAAGTAGAATTGGTGATGCAAATAATAAGCCATAATATGGATTTTTAGGTGGAAAATTGAAAGGGTTATGATTATTAAAAGGTAAGGAGGAAAAAACGAAAATGCAAAAACTGAAAAACCCTGTGTCCTTAAGAAATTTTCAATTTTTTCACAATATTTTGGAGTTTTTCACATGTGTGAACACATGTTTTTACATGTGTCAACAAAAATGCACCACTTATATAAAGTACAATATGTCACGAAAAAACTGTCTCAGAATCGCTCCGCTCAGAAAAAGCGTTCTAAAGTTATTACCATTTAAAGAGATACATGTCAATTTTTTTTTCAAATTCCGTCCTTAAAGGGGTACTCCTGTGGAAAACTTATTTTTTTAAATAAACTGGTGGCAGAAAGTTAAACAGATTTGTAAATTACTTCTATTAAAAAATCTTAATCCTTCCAATAAATTATATGGGCTGTATACTACAGAGGAAATGCTTTTCTTTTTGGATTTCTCTTATGTCATGACCACAGTGCTCTCTGCTGACCTCTGCTGTCCATTTTAGGAACTGTCAGAGAAGCATATGTTTGCTATGGGGATTTTCTCCTCCTCTGGACAGTTCAAAAAATGGACAACAGAGGTCAGCAGAGGGCACTGTGGTCGTGACATCAGAGAAATCCAAAAAGAAAAGCATGTAGTATATAGCACCTAAAAAGTTCTGGAAGGATTAAGATTTTTTAATAGAAGTAATTTACAAATCTGTTTAACTTTCTGGCACCAGTTAATTAAAAAAAAAAAAAAAAAAAAAAAAAGGTTTCCACAGGAGTACCCCTTTAAGGGGTTAAACAGTACCTCTCATTATCTTGTTAAATTTTATAATCTTCCAGTTCAATGCCCCCATCATGATAAACCATAATAAACCACCCCCTGCATTTTATTGTGGTGGACCGGTACAGGGGTTGTACCCATGTACCCTAGCTGCCCTGTCAGGCAGCCTTCTTGCAGTGTTCCCTGGGCCCCCTGCTCCTGTTCCCCTTGTATAGTTATCTTTATGCTGTGTATTGTATATAAAAGTGTTATGTCTTTAAGAACCGTTGACATCTGATTAACCAGTGTCATGTGATTGTAACCTGGTGAGGTATCAGTTACCATGTGACCCTAGGGTGACCTATGGGACCCCTTCTAGTCTCCCCCATATAAGCCCTGGGAGGAGCTAGCTCACTCTCTTGGTTTCCAGTTAAGTCTTTGCTGAGGTCCAGTCCAGTCAAATCCTAAGAGTGTGTCTGGAGTCCAGAGGAGGCCTGAAGTCAACCACGCAGCCAAAAGTCTACAAGTCAACAACCCCCAGGTCCCAGTCAGAGCCTGATAAGCAAAAAACAGGGTATAGTCAGTCTCAGTCAAGTCAGTCAAAGTCAACCTGTCTTCAGTCAGCGTGGCCTGCATCAAAATTGCCCCAGTCCACTGCAAGCCTCAGCAAACCCTAAAGTCTCTGAAGTCACTGGTCACCTCCGTGGGCCTGGCTAAGCTGTATAGACTATTCTCCCTGTCTAACTCAGTAAAGCTAACGTTGTTCCATAACTTTGCGTCGGAGTCATTATTGCCCCCGTGCCTAGCCCAGGATCCAGCGGTATACCTTCAGGTAGTATTGGGAATAAACCACGCCATGAACACAAGGTATTAATACCATCTACCCCTAGGGCAATTCCATCTGCCCTCATCACACCCTTTACCACAAGTTAGTTTTCTACCGCGATATTGCTCTGTATTTTCTGCTCAGTCTCAATTAGATTCCCAGACTGGGAATGGGCATTCACCAGCAGGCTGTGACATCATCTGAAGCCATACAGGAGAGAACTTCCTCCCTCCCTCTGCTACACACACCCCAGAGCAGTTTAGTGTGTGAGATGAGCTATGATTGGCTAAGCCCCCCCCTCAGCACTCCAGACTGCATTTCCTGATTTTGGACTTCTGCCAGGACAGCAGAAGTTCAAAGTCTGTGCAAAAGATGGGGGAAAATGTGCTCTGGACAAGTAGGGAGACACCTAGTGGCAGCTTTTTTAAACACAAATAAAACATTTTTTTATTTTCTACTGTATAAGGAGTGCATAGCAAATGACAGTGCCCATTTAAACTTTTCTTTAAAAAAAAATATAGATATTGTGTTCATTAATTCCCATGTGATTTTTTTTTTAAAATATATAAAAAAAAAAAAAAGGAAAAGAAAAGGAAGTGTGTTGTAGAAGGTGTGAAATTTCATCTGTAAGCCATCGACAATTCGATGGATTGTACGAGAGATGATAATGCTTGTCAATGACTAAAGCAAAAACTACCTTTACCCCATGCTGTAATATCATTTAGTCAATAGACAATAAAAAGAAGTTATGAGGGAATAACTTGAGTCTTGTAGTGTGGCCTATATCATGGAAGTTGTTCAATTTGCACCTACAGTTGTGAAGCAGATCTGACTATGCAGCTAAATAAAAAGGGCTGGCAAACAAAATTTCTTTTTAGAATTAACCTTTAAAAAAACATCTTGCACTCCTTTTTTCTTTTTATATATGACGTTATTTTACCTGCATACAGCAACTCTAACTACTTATGAACATTGTACATTGTAACTTATTTGTATCACTTAAAAAGGGAAGTTTTTTTCCTGGCTATTTATTTATTTTTATATTTTTAACTGCACAGATGTTAGCAGAATGTCAATAGTAAAATAACACAAAAGGCACTACAAACAATAGGGGAGATTTTTTTTTAAAACCTGTGTAGAAGAAGAGTGGTGCAACCAATCAGATTGCTTCTTACATTTTTCAGAGGCCTCTGAAAAACAAAAAAGAAAGCAATATGATTGGTTGCTATGGACAACGGGTCAGCTTTTCTTCTGCACAGATTTTGATAAATGTTTCCAAAGGTTTATATTTTCTCTATGGAAAATGAAAAACCAAGGTTGACGATACATACTAAAAAGCCAAAGGCATGAACACGGGGCCTGTGCTTGGGCACATCTTAACCACTTAAAGGGGTACTCTGGCGCTAAGACATCTTAACCCCTATCTAAAGGATAGGATCACGGGGGTCCCGCCACTGGGGACCCCAGTGATCTTTGACGCAGCACCCTGTTACCATCAGCCCCCAAGCATGTTCGTTGCGGGTCTGATGACTGCCGAATCACATGATTTCCCCCTCAGGAGATGGAGGTCGCATTGACCCCCTGAAAATGTATATGTATATGGGAGAACTCTATCCAGCTTAGACCACCACTAATTCAGTCTTCAGGGTGCCATCTTCTGATATCTTCCACTATATGATCACTGTATGTGAGAATATTGGTCTATGTATAGTGGCTTTTATTTAGGAACAATATAGCAGTATTGTGTGTAGAGGGACATTGCCTTGTGACTTATGATCCTGATCTTTTAACACCTTGAGGACCAGGCCAATTTTCGTTTTTTGCACTTTCGTTTTTTTCTCTTCCCCTTCTAAAAATCATAACACTTTGAATTTTGCCCCTACAGACCCATATAAGGTTTTATTTTTTGTGTCACCAATTGTACTTTGTAATGACATCACTTATTATATAACATAATCTACTTAAAAAATGTATAACTACATGCACCAAAATTAGTATGTTTAAAATTGTCATCTTCTGACCCATATAACTTTTTTATTTTTCTCTATACAGGGATGTATGAGGGCTAATTTTTTGTGCTGTGGTCTTTAGTTTTAATCTGTACCATTTTTGTTTTGATGGGACTTTTTGAGACTGCTCTTGAGAACGCTTTAAACGCCTGTAATGAGACCAGGATGTACAGGTATGCCCGCAGTCCCCCAGTGTTTAATCTTGAGCATTAAATGTACACACATACCATCCTCTGGTTATTAGGGGATGGAAAAATGTTAAACAGAACAGCCATAACCCATGGATAGAGTGTATCAGAATGAGACAAGGCTTGTTGCTATTAGCTTGCACTAATATTCTACATAACGTCTCTAAAAAAAACATTATGATATATGTAGATATCTGTTTTTGGATCAAGAGCTTAATCTACAGTATATTTATTTGCTAATTCTTACTTCGATATTAGCTGACTGAAGGGCCTTGCAGTTTGCCTTTTTAAATATTATTGGACTAACTTTTTTTTTAGATAATTTACAACTTTGATATCTACTACAACTGACTACTTATTATCTCCCATTACTTGACAATTATGTAATAGATTTCCTTATGTGTACACTACAATATACGTTCTGTAGGTCAATGTGCCTTTTAACTCGTTAAGATTTCTTTTCTAAACGCTACAAGAAAACTTGACTGTGACGGGGTAAGGTGTTAGCGCGATCATGGTAATGATTGCTACATCTGTATATGGAGACCTATATATGAAGGTAACTACCTACGGGGGGAGAAACTACCTATATTGGGACCTATATACAGGAGGAAACTACATACGGGGGGGACTAGCAATATACAGGGGGTAATCACCTACGAGGGGGAGGACACTACTTATATAGGGACACTACTACTTATATAGGGACACTACTTACTACCAATATAGGGACCTAAATACTGGGGGATCTACCGACAGGGGGTGGGAAACTACCTATAGAGGGCCTATACAGGTGAAAACTACCTACCAGAGGGAACTATCAATAGGGGGTCCTACCTACAGGAGAAATCCCCACCATTCATCAGAATGGAAGTGAAATGTCCCCCAAAATTAAGGCTGTGGCTTTTAGGTGCATGCCTTGCATGCCTATGAAAGAAGCAGACCATGGTGTAACTATAGGCTCCATAGAAAGAGGGGGGCCAGTCATACCTATTTCTTTTACTGCTGGTAAGAAACCATGCAGGATTTCTCTCTACAGAGAATTGAATTGGAAATAAAGGGATAAAGGTTGTGACCCAAGGATTATGCAAAGCAAGACAAAATAAACACCAGACCTCTCTGTCTGTGGTCGGGGAGAGGCAAAAACAGGTAACCTAATAGGAGGTCAAATTTCTTATTTGCTTTAAGGCCACGTTTCTTCTATATATAACACTGGCAGAAACACCAGGAAAGAATAGCATGCTTAAAAAATATGAATTCAGAAAGGCACTTGTTAGGATAGGAAATAGTGCAGACTAGAACTTACCCCAAACCCAGACAATTCCTCCTTGGACAATTTCCCCTAAACGGTGGCCCTCAACTGGGCGACAGCCCCTACACAGGAAAATCAGACAGGCCAGGTCAGCAACACGTTTCTCCTTTGAAGCTCCCATTGAAGCAGATTGAGTTGGCATTTTCAGCTTGCTTTTTTCCCATGTAAACTGCATTTAACCCCAAAAGGTAAAGAGGAGAGACAGCACCGATCCAATCAGCATGTGCAGGTGATCATCGGGGAATGCCAACCCGGAATGGCATACAGAAGTTCAGGGTGGATACAGCACCAAATAGCTGAGGACTCAGGCTAGTAGATGGAACAAGACTTTATTTGCCATCCATGTGCAACGTTTCGGCAATAAACTGCCTTTTTGCCGAAACGTTGCACATGGATGGCAAATAAAGTCTTGTTCCATCTACTAGCCTGAGTCCTCAGCTATTTGGTGCTGTATCCACCCTGAAGTTCTGCATTTAACCCCTTTACAAAATTTTCATTTTTGACATTCCCTTTTTCTTAGAGCCATAATGCTTTTATTTATTTTTTTTATCTACAGAGCCACATGAGGGTTTGTTTGTATGTTTTTTTTTCTTTATTATTATTTTTTTTTTTGCTGGACCAATTTTATTTAAAATTTTATCATAAAATGTACAGAAGTAAAAAAAAAAAGTCAAAGTAATAAAAAAGATTACTTATGGAGTGAAATTTGAACACAATTATAAAGAGGTTTACTTTAATGCAGTACACTTGCCTGGGAGCCAGACTGGTAAGTCTGAGGCTCTGCTCACATTGTCCTTTTTGTATAATGTGAACAGACCCTTCTAGCAGTGTCCTCCCAGACAGGGAGACTCCGCCGGTTGATAAACTACAACTCCCAGCATGCCCAGGCTGTCAAAGGCTTTCTGGGCATGCTGGGAGTTGTAGTTTTGCACCAATTGGAGGCTCCCTGTTTGGCTAGATATGGCATTATGAGCGCTCTCCCAACCGGACAGCGTAAAAAATGTCCTAACCAATTTTTTGTGTTTTTTTTCTTCTCATTTCAGATCTGTGTATGCAAAGGATTACGGAAATTCGATGGATTACGGCCGATGAACTGTATTTTTTTTCTTTTAATAAAATGGTTAACGAGGGCTGTGGGGGAGAGTTTTTTTAAATAAAATATTTTTTCCAATGTGTTGTGTTTTTTTAATTGAATTTTCAGGCTTAGTATTGGAGGCTATCTTATTGACAGAATCCATTACTAAGCCGGGGCTTAGCGTTAGCCCCAATAACAGCTAGAGCTAACCCCCAATTATTACCCTTGTACCCACCACCACAGGGGTGCCGGGAAGAGCCGGTACTAACAGGCCTGGAGTGTTAAAAATGGTGCTCCTGAGCCTAGGCGGTAACAGGCTGGCGTTATTTAGGCTGGGTAGGGCCTGTAACAATGGTCCTTGCCCACCCTGGTAAAGTCAGGCTGTTGCTGCTTGGTTGGTATCTGGCTGTGAATAAAAATATGGTGAACCCTATGCGTTTTTTTTTTCATAAATAAATAAAACGCATAGGGTTTCCTGTATTTTTATTCACAGCCAGATACCAACCAAGCAGCAACAGCCTGACGTTACCAGGGTGGGCGAGGACCATTGTTACTGGCCCTCCCCAGCCTAAATAATGCCAGCCTGTTACCGCCTAGGCACAGGAGGCCATTTTTGACACTCGGGGCCTGTTGGTACCAGCTCTTGGGGTAATAATTGGGGTATTATTGGGGTAATAATTGGGGGTTAGCGCTAGCTGTTTTTGGGGCTAACGCTAATGCCTGGCTTAGTAATGGATTCCATCTATTAGACAGCCTCCACTACTAAGCCTGAAAATTCAATAAAAAAAAAAACACAACACATTTTTTTTTAAAACACTCCCCCACAGCCCTCGTTAACCATTTTATTAAAATAAAAAAATCCAGTTCATCTACCATAGTCCATCAAATCCGCTGTAATCCTCTGCATACACGAATCTGAAACGAGAAGAAGAAAAAAACACCAAAAAATGGGTTAGGACATTTTTGGCATTCTCCGCAAGGGAAAGCGCCCATAATGCAATCTCTTCCCAAACAGGGAGCCTCCAAATGGTGCAAAACTACAACTCCCAGCATGCCCAGACAGCCTTTGGCTGTCTGGGCATGCTGGGAGTTGTAGTTTATCAACATCTGGAGTCTCCCTGTCTGGGAAGACACTTGCAGAAGTGTCCGTTCACATCATACAAAACGGACAATGTGAACAGAGCCTCAGGCTTACCAGCCTGGCTCCCGTCTGTAGCTCCCCCCCTAATGATGCCATCAATAGGGGCGGAGCTACATGGAACTGGCAGGGACAGGAACGAGGGAGATAAGGGGATCTTTTCTTCTGTATACACTATATACAGCTATCATGATCATGATCTGTCGAAAGGATAGGAGGCAAGAAACCTACACAAAGTGACAGACATGATGATGATGACAAGGACCATGATGACCAAACTTTGCCGTGACCTTTGCATGGGACAGATGGGAAACAAGTCGGGCCCTCGAAAAAGCTACCAAGGATGGCGAGCTGTATGCTTTCTTGCTTGTGCAGTAAAAGAGATGAGAACTGGATAGCCACACTCTTAGGGTGCTTTCACACTATGAAGTTCACCCATTAATAAACCTACATTATAATGTATTGTTAACGGACATTTAATAACGGGTGAAGTAACGGATGCTAACGGCTGAATAATGTCTGTCCAAATAAAGTGCATATTCATCCGTTAAGACCCATTGTGACATCCGTTATGTACGGACGTTTTAACACCTCTGCCTACAGACTCCCGCTGTGCATGACCCGAGCATCGCTCCTATGCTCGCGGTTATGTATAGGACGTAAATGTATGTCCTGGTGCGTTAAATACCAGCTCACCAGGACGTACATTTACGTCTGGCGTCGTTAAGGGGTTAAAAGGAGCCCGGGCTGGCATCATCCCGCAGCCGCTCTGGACACCGTCTGATTCTATCCCCCTCACTCTATCTAACTTATTGAGGGGACAGGGACACTGCTTTACATACCTCCCCCTTGTGTCTCACCCACCCACGCTGCACATCTCCCGCCCACTACAAGACTACAACTCCCAGCATGCCCTTACAGCGGGGGCATGGTGGGATTTGTAGTCTCATTGTGGGCGGGTGGGAGACAAGGGGGGATGTCTCCCACTCGCCCACGCTGCACATCTCCCGTCTCCTCATTAAGTTAGAGTGGTGGAGTTAGAATGGAGCCCGGGCAGCTGTAGAGTGATGTCAACCTAGGCTCCTTTTAACATACCTTGGCACCGCAGAGCTTTTGGAGTCTCTAATGTAATTCCACATTCCCCACTTGGTCCTGTGATTGGCCAGGACCGAGCAGCCAATCACGGGACCTGGCGGGAAATCTTACAGAGTAGGGACTAAAACTCTGCGGCTCCGTTATATGTTAATAGGAGACCAGGCTGGCATTACTCTGCAGCCACCCGGGACTCCTGCAGACAGGCTGGGAGATGTGTAGGAGCCGTCCCTGCCATCCTTAAGCGCTGCGGTATACACTGAGAGATAGCAGGGATGGCTCTTGCACATCTCCCAGTCCAGCTGCAGGAGTACCGGGCAGCTGCAGTGTTATGTCAGCCCGGGCTCCCTTTACTATGGCGCCACAGAGTTTACTGTCATTTCAAATTTCCCGCCAGGTCCCGTGTCACAGGACCCGGCGGGAAATATGAAATTACAGTGATTTTCTGATAACCGCCGGCCAGGAAGCAGAGCACATTACCGCCCGCTTCCCTGGCTTGCTTGTCACCTGCCCCCTACCGCACAACTACAACTCCCAGCATGTCCTTACTGTTAGGGCATGCTGGGAGTTGTAGTGGTGCAGCGGGGGGGGGGGGGTTTAGGTGACAAGCATGTTATTCTCCCGCACCACATGACTACAGCTCCCAGCATGTCCTTACTGTAAGGGCATGCTGGGAGTTGCGCTAGCAGATGACAATAAGTGTATAAACCTATTTTTCTTGTGTTTTTTTTCTCATTTCCGATCCGTGTATCCTGTGGACTACTTCGGATTCGGTGGACTGCGCTGATGACCAGCATTTTTTTTTTTCTTTCTGTTTAACTCCTTAGTGCCATTTTTGACCCTCCGGGCCTGTTGTTGCCGGCTCCTCCCGGCACCCCTGTGGCGGTGAGTGCCACGGTAATAATTGGGGGTTAGCACAAGCTGTTTTTGTTTTTTAAGCCTGGCTTAGTAATGGATTCCGTCTATAAGACAGCTTCCACTACTAAGTCTGTCAAGTAAATAAACATTTTTTAAAAACACAACACGTTTAAAAAAACAATTTACTCCAAAAAAACACTCCCTCCAAAAGCTCTTGTTAACCATTTTATTAACATTAAACCAAAAAAACATTGGTTACCATACTCCTCAGAATCTAAAGTAATTTACAGGAGACACGGATCTGAAATAAAAAGTGGAAAAAAAAACCAGCAAATGAGTTAGTACATTTAAGGGAAAAAAAGTGGTAAAAATAATGTAATAAACATATATATATATATATATATATATATATATATATATATATATATATATATATATATATATATATTGCACATTTTTTTCAAAGCTGCAAATTGGTGTTCTGAAGTCGTTTATCGGTTTTTGCTTATGTGTGCTAAAAAAAATGGTATTCAAAAGGGATTTATTGTTTTTGCTTATGTAAGCCAAATTTATGAACCCCCTGTGATAGTATGATAAATAAGTCATACATAAGCAAAACTAAAGCAAAAAAAAAAATGCCTACAGAACTCGCTTACCAAAGCAATGATGATAAATCTCCCCGTATATGAATACATTTCTAGGTGATGTTAGCATGTTTATACAGGGGTTTAGAGCCCTCAGGTAGCATTATGCCCATATTTTGAGGCTTATTGCATTGCAGGCTCACAGCATACTGAACTTTTTCAGTTCTGCAAGCCCAGCAAACGAAACATTTGCTCAAACCTGCTCAACTCTATATATATATATAAATCACATTCCAATGTCCCCTTCTTGTATTGACATGAATGTAATCCCAGAGTGTGATTATTTCTGATTATAAATTAAATACACAGAGCTGCATGGATTCATTTGAAAATGTTTGATATTATAATTCTCAATAATCATGAACTTGAAAATAAATTACTGTTGATTTTTGCACACTGACTTTGAGCCTAAACAGCCTACATATGGCACCCTGAGGGAACACGGACATTCTCTCTTAAATTCTGTGATTGCCACTGAGCAAAACATTTAAAGGGTAACTGAACAGGATCAATGTGAATGTTGCTGCTTGTCAGTTAGGAGTGTCGGCTCCTGAGCTCACTTTATATCCCCTGAGCATAAGTCCACAACATACATTTATGGATGTTGCCAGAGTTAAAGAGGTATTCCAGGAATTTTTTTTATTTGACTATGCTACAGGGGCTGTAAAGTTAGTGTAGTTCATAATATAGTGTCTGTACCTGTGTGTGACGTTTTCTCACAATTCTTTTGTGATTTTAACTCCAATATTTATTTTTACCATCATACAAAATGACTGTTGTCTCATATTTTTCCCAGGTTGCAATGCGTCTGAGACCTGACTCACTAGTCAGCTGATGACAGGGAGCCTGACTGCTTCAGTGGGTGGAAGGATTGCTTGGTGGGAGAGAGATCAATCTGCAACTAATACAACAGCTGTAGGCACCCTGATTGAAAACCACAGGTCTTTTGGATGGATGCAGCTCATTTATGTTTCAATGGGTGGGGTGGCTGATGTGTTGGAGGTGGAAGTGGAGTGACCTGTCCAAGATGCTGTTGTGGCTGTGCAGGAATCACATTCACCAAGTAGGCCGTAAAGGACATGTATTTTCCCTGACCGTTGTTACAGCTCCACACGTCAGCGCTGCCGTGCACTTTGGTATACACCGACAGGCTCAAGAACTGGCCCACCTTCTGTTCCACAAAATTGTGCAGGGCTGGTACTGCCTTCTTCGCAAAGAAATGACGGCTTGGCACTCTCAACCTCAGCTCGGCAAAAGCCATCAGTTCTTTGAAAGGTGCAGAGTCCACCAGTTGAAAAGGGAGGGACTGCAGCACCAGCAACTTGGACAGGAGCACATTCAGCTTCTGCGTCGTTGGATGAGTGGGTGCATACTGTTGTCTCTTGGACATGGCTTCGCCGATGGATTGCTGACGAAATGACTGACTCGAAGTAGGAGGAGCAGGAGCATCTGGAGCGATAGAAGATGGGTATGACACACAGCTCCCTTCGGCTGAGGTATTGGAGCCTTGGCTGGTTGAAACAGGGAGTGGCGTGCCACTGGGTTCTCCCAGGCCGCTTTATGGTGACACTGCATATCTTGACGCAGGGCTGTGGTGCCAACATTGGGACCCTGGCCATGCTTCACCTTCTGCTGACACATCTTGCATATGGCCATGTTAACCTCCTCCGAATGCTGGATGAAAAACTGCCACAATGCTGAGTAGTTGATTTTCCCACCAACAGTCCGCACTGATTGATTGTAACTGCCGCCCACTCCAGGAACCCCTGTTTCACTACCTCCCATGAAGGTAGGCTTCCGCGAAGCAGGTGGTCTACCCCGGCCACGTTTGGCTCCAGACTTTCCACTTCTGCCACCATACTGACTGCCAACCATGCTACCACCTTGCTGGCTCATCTGCTGCCTCACGGGCAACCAGCAACCCTCTTCTCCTGATGATGATGCCCCTTTTGCACCCGGCTCCCAAGTGCGATCGGCTTCATTATCATCGAGTTGTGTCTGCACCTCACTGATGTCCTCCTCAGGTTCCTCAACAGTGTCTGCTGAAAGCTCGCAACACCACTTACCTGACTCTCTCCTCATCATTGCTTGCCCGCCTAGCGGAGGAAGCGGCGGATGTTTCCTCCACTTCTTGGCTGGGCATTAGCTGCTGATTGTCCTCTAGATGGTCCTCACTAAATAGTGGAGCTAAACCCACAGCATAAGATACTTCTGTGCGGGAGTGAACAGCATAGGACAGAGGCAATGGGAGGACAGAGACTGCAGCCAGGCCATGCCAACTGAGGGTGTCAGATGTCACTTGTGATGAAGTGGATGACCATGTTAACCAATCGATGACAGCAGATGGGTTGCTGGTCGAGACACGACCGCTAGTTGATAACGAGAGCTCCGGCCTCTTACTGCGACTCCTTCTGCCACTCTCCCCTAGTCTGCTGTGACCTCTGCCTGGTGAATTTAGGCCTCTGCCACTCCTCTGTACACATCCTGGCCTGCCTGATATACTTAGCATGTATATGAGGGGATGACAATATGCTGGTGGCTAATGAAAGCCGGGAACCTGGGCTGAAAGTGTGTGGCACTGATCGCTATGCCACGCCCTATTAACCCTTTAGACGCAGCGTTCAAAGTTGATCTCCGCATCTAAAATGGAAGTGAAAGCTTCCCGGCAGCTCAGTCGGGCTGATTGGGACCATTGCGGTGAAATCGCGATGTCCCCATCAGCTAGAATGCGAGCGGAGGTCCCCTTACCTGCCTCCATCATGTCCGATCGGCGATTGGTTGCTCCAAGCCTGAAATCCAGGCTTGAGCAATCGACCGCCGAAAACACTGATCTTTGCAGTGTCAATGCACGGCAATGATCTGTGTAGCAGATCAGTGTGTGCAGTGTAATAGCCACTAGGAGAGGCTATAACACTGCAAAAAAAAGTGTGAAAAAAAGTTAATAAATATTTAATTTAACATTTTACACCTTCCTTAATAAAAGTAAGAATCACCCCCCTTTTCCCATTTAAACAAAAAAAAAAATGTGTAAATAAAATTAAACATATGTAGTATTACTGCATGCGGAAATGTCTGAACTATAAAAATATATCATTAATTAAACCAAACTGTCAATGGTGTACGCGCAAAAAAAATTCCAAAGTCCAAAATAGCGTACTTTTGGTCAGTTTTTATATCATGAAAAAATGAATAAAAAGCAATCAAAAAGTCCGATCAATATAAAAATGGCACCAATAAAAACTTCAGATCACTGTGCAAATACCGCCCCATACGCGGAAAAATTAAAAGTTATAGGGGTCAGACTATGACAATTTTGAATGTATAAATTTTCCTGCATGTAGTTATGATTTTTTTTTAGAAGTGATACAAAATCAAACCTATATAAGTAGGATATCATTTTAACCGTATGGACCTACGAAATAAAGATAAGATGTAAGTTTTACCGAAAATTGCACTGCATAGAAACGGAAGCCCCCAAAAGTTACAAAATTGAATTTTTTCTTCAATTTTGTCGCACATTTTTTTCCGCTTCGCCGTGGATGTTCTGGTAAAATGACTAATGTCACTGCAAAGTAGAATTAGTGGCGCAAAATATAAGCCATGATATGGAATTTTAGGTGCAAAATTGTAAGCATTATGATTTTTAGAAGGTGATGAGGAAAAGATGAAAATGCAAATATGGAAAAACCCTGCGTCCTTAAGGGGTTAAAACAGTATTTGTCTATAACACCAGCAGATGTGTACTTTTACCTGGCCTTTCACAGTATCTAGGCCCTTGAGACTTTAACAGGAACAAAACACTTAGATGTACGTGCGTGGTCTGCACTTATGAGGGGAGGACAATGCGCTACAGTACGCTTAAAAAGTATTTGTGTACAACACCAGCCGGTGAGTACCTTTGCCTGGCCTTTCTCAGTATCTAGGCCCTTGAGACTTTAACAGGAACAAAATAGTACACCACTTAGATGTACGTATGTGGTATGCACCTATGAGGCGAGGACAATGTGCTACAGTATGCTTAAAAAAGTATTTGTGTACAACACCAGCCAGTGTGTAGTTTTGACTGGCCTTTCACAGTATCTGGGCCCTTGAGACTTTAACATGAACAATATTGTACACCACTTAGATGTAGATATGTGGTATGCACATATGAGGGGAGGACAATGCACTCCAGTACACTTAAAAAAGTATTTGTTTACACCAGCAGTACACACCAGTGCTGCAGCACACAGTCGCTGTGTACTACACGCAAAATTGCACTTTCTCTCTCAATCTCACTCCCTTCCCTATAAGGCAGGATTTGTGCTTGAGCTGAATCGCTGCTGTTCTGTGCAACACACTGCTCTCTGTCCCTCTCTGTAATAGAAAGCTGTAGTGATTGGGAGGTGAATCGCTGCAGTAGGAATGCTTTTCTGTGCAACACACACTGCTCTCTGTCCCTCTGTGCAACAGAACACTGATGTGACTAGGAGGTGAATAAAGCTTTTCTGGCCAACATACAGCACAGTTTCCCTCTCTATCTCTCTGCAATGAAAGGCTGAAGTGTCTGGCCGCAAGATGGCTGCCAATTATATAAGACTGTGACATCACAGGGGCGACTGTCGGCTGATAGGTTGCATGCTGCATGTGATTCAGGGTCATCACGCCTACACTTGTTCCCACCTTCCCAGGATTCCTTGCCCTATGTCCTCACATGTGGATCCATTAAACTAAATGGAGTTTAATAAAGCAATTTGCGCAATCTAATCACACTGATATTCGAATTCATTACAAATCAAATTTTTCATGAAATTCGTAACAAATTTGGATTCGTCAGATTCGATTTGCCCATCCCTAGTGCTGTCTTATCGGGGACGGGAGCTACTGCAGGAAGATACGAGCTCCCAAGCCCCAATCGTCCCTAGCAATAAATGAGTCAGCACCAACTGCGCAAGCAACCGCAGGAAATTATCCCTCAACTATGGCATAGAACTAAGTGCGGAGATCTACGATACTGCACCAAATAGGTTATTAAAGTAAATTACAAAAACTGGTTGGATCTCTACAGATCCTTTTCCTAAACTGTGAATACCCCTGTAATCTATGTATAATAAATAAATAGAACTTTGGCACTATTTATTATATTTTATGTTTAAATTTCTCCTGATTTTCATGTTATTCGTTTTTCATGAGTAAATGAGAACTTTTGTGTTTACTGTATATTCCAAGGCACAACCCCTAACATAGCCATAGCTTCATAGCTGAAAAGTGGATAAAAATGTTTCCTGTTCTGTGACCTAAATACATCAGCAGCAGCTGCACAATCCTTCTTGTTAGTTTGTAACAGTCTATTAGTCTGCATTCAGGACTATTTAGCTCACAGAGCATTGCCTATAGTGACTGGTTACAGTTACATAACCTCTCCTGTGAGAGAAGGACTACCTACTGCATGCACCTGTTTGCTGTCTGTGCGTGGAAACAAGAGTGTTTTCATTTATTGACTGCAATCTAAAAGCTTACAAATGGTAAAGAACTGAAGCATGAACAAAATGATGTAACGTTTATACAGTGCTAATATATATATATATATATATATATATATACATACAACCAGAAAACCTTTGCAGCAATGGATATGCCGTTGATGCGTGCCAGGAATATGATTTTCATTTTGAATTTATAGTAAAGTCCTTGAGCTGCAATGTATGACTAAGACAATACAGAAGGATATGACTCTGTTATTTCAACCAGCACTGCACATCAGACTTAAAGGGGTACTCATGTGGAAAACATATTTTTTTTAATCAACTGGTGCCACAAAGTTAAACAGATTTGTAAATTACTTCTATTTAAAAATCCTAATCCTTCCATTACTTATCGGCTGCTGTATGCTCTACAGGAAGTTGTGTTTCTGGAGTTATTTTCAGTCTGACCACAGTGCTCTCTGCTGACTGTATCAGGAACTGTCCAGAGCAGGAGAGGTTTGCTAAGGGGATTTGCTTGTACTCTGGACAGTTCCTGACATGGATAGAGGTGTCAGCAGAGAGCACTGTGGTCAAAAAGAAAAGAAATAGAAGTAATTTACAAATCTGTTTAACTTTCTGGCACCAGTTGATTTGATTTTTTTTTTTCCACTGGAGTACCCCTTTAACAGCAGCATCAAGCACATCTGTGCAGATGCCAAGGTCAACTGGATTTTGAGTTAAAAAGGCATGTAAAGTCAAGGATGGGTGATACATAGGTCTATTGGGAATCAGGGCTCAAATAGAACGGGAGCTCTTGTGTGAATATGTATTTTCCACATGCTGAATACTATGCTATTTCCCATGTTCAGCAATATGCTTGGTTGCCTTATATTTAAAGGACAACTGCAGCGGCATTACACTTATCCCTTATCCACAGGATAGGGGATAAGTGTTTGATCGCGGGGGGTCCGACCGCTGGGACCCCTCCCCCCCCTCTCCCTAACGGGGCGCCACCATAAGCGCTCATGGTGAGCGCTAAGGCGCCTCTCCCATAGAGATGTATGGAGGAGGCGTGCCGGCTGCAACGTCATGCTGCGGCTGGCACGCCCCCTGCACGGGAGAGCCGCGGCCTAATACAGGAGATCGCCGGGGGCCCCAGCGTTTGGACCCCCCGTGATCAAACACTTATCCCCTATCTTGAGGATAGGGGATAAGTGTTTGTAACGCTGCAGAGGTCCTTTAAGGTGCTAACTATTTGGCATTCACAGTTTGTTGCAAATCCATTAAAGTGCACCTGTTGTCAACAAAAGCTTTTAATATAATGTAGATAATACCATTATATGTATATTTGTAATATACATTGGTTAACATGTGTATATTTTTGGGTGAAAAAATGTTGTCCCTGCAGCTATTGCCCGTGTGTTTCTATGAGGAGTCCAAATACAGAAAGTGAGGGCAGGACAAGCAGGGCTCTGTGCAGGCTCCTGGATTGTCAATCATCCTCATGTGTGAGCCCATAGCAAGTCACAGAGCTTCACTGCACAGAGCCCTGCTTGTCCTCAGAACACAGAGCCCTGCTTGTCCACCCATACTTCATGTATTTGGACTCATCAAAGAGACATACAGGCAATAGCTGCTAGGACAAAAAAAACATATATTTTTTTTAACCAATGTATATTACAAATATACATATAATGGTATTATCTACATTATATAAAAAGTTTTTGTTGACGACAGGTACACTTTAACTAGTTGATTTCTAAAGTTAATCTGTTTTCCCTTAGTCTTACCAGAAGAACAAGTAGGGTATGTCTGCTGTTGTAAGCTTTCAAGACCCATGGAAATTTTAATTAATATACTAAATATCCAGCAATAATTAAATTCATTAACTCCAAGCCCCATCCTCATAAGTAAGATCCCACCTCAAGTGGCACTGTGTAATACTGTAATGCCCCAACAAGTGCGGACGCACTGTACCACTTACCGGTTTTGGCTTTAGGCCAAACTTGGGAGCGGAGCCTAAGTATTCCCCTTGTTTTTACCATTTATTCTGCTCCTTAATGTTAAAGCTGGACTTCAGCTGCAGGGGAGATACCAGGTTGCTACCGCAAGAGTGGTCCCGGTTAGGCGTCAACTGGCCGGCCAGGCCAGAACGCTCTGGAGCCAAGGAGCCAAGGAATACAGGCAGGAGGGGCAAGATATAGCTGTGGATAGTATAGCGCAGCAAACAGTGTCCAGTTTAGCAGAGCAGATTTGGTTTTAGTAGCAAAGCTGAATAGCTTAGAAGTAGCCAGGTGTGTTTAGCTACCTCAGTATGCAGAGGACTGGTCGACAATCTGGATCATACACTGGAGAATCAGGAAAGTATGAGTAGGATTTGACAGAGGCAGTGTCAGGTAGCAGGCAAGGCTGGATACCATCGCTCAGGCACCACAGTAAGGGAATAATGTTCTCATAGATGGAGGAGGATAGAAATCAGGGATGCGCATGGATCTTTAAAAAAAAAAAAAAAACACCTTTGCTGCCAACCACCTGCATTAAAAAAAAGCAATAAGTAAAAAGAAGGAAAGGTAATTTGTGTGCTGCTGTTAGGACTAAGGGAAAACAGATTAACGCTTCCCTTAATCCTAACTAGCAGCACAAGTGGGGAAGAAGTAGTACAATTGGGTAGGGTTTTCCTGCAAAATGGAATTTAGTTTTTGAATTTCTCTAGGTAGGTTATCTGGCACCTAGAAATGTCCATTAAGTGGAGAGACTTTTCACCAATGAGGAAGGACTGGAGCACAAAACTGACAGAAACATCATTTGAGTCATGTTCCTAAAGGTACCTTAGAAGTAAACATAGGCAAGAATCTTAGGAGTACTCTGCCTGGAAGATACTTATTTTAGGGCTAAGAGGCTAACAGAGCCTGCAGCTCTACAATTCTCTTAGCAGGCAAATGTATTTTCTAATAAAAAATTCACCTTCTAGGAAAGCAACTTAAGACCAACTTCCTCAAGAAGCCCAAAAGGAGGAGAGCATGACCACCGATAAATCCCATTTTGGGATAGGCTTCAAGATGCAAGGCTTGAGTCTTATAGCCCTTAAATGGATATTCCTGGATGCGTTTTCTTTATCTTTCAAGTCCATGATTATACTACTGTGTAATATGCTTCTATTTCCTCTATGCACCACATTGTGAGCATTGTAGTTGACTTTTCCCAGCATTCCATGAGGCCAGAGACCGTGCAATATGCTTTTATTACTTACATGCTTGTTACCTCCATGCACCTCTGTCCTTTTTTCATGTACAGGACCTGGACCCCAGAAGTTCTGTAGTACAAGTCTTTTTATTTTACTGTTGTCTCTGAACTTTCCCAGCATTCTATGCGAACAGAGACAATATGTCATAGGTCCCATGGTCTCCAGGAGGGCATGGCTATGCTGCAGTGAGTGGGTAGATAGCAATACTTCAGTATATCCCTTCCACCCTGCTATCCACCCAACCATTGCAGCATAGCCATGCCTCCTGGAGACTGACTTATGACATATTGTCTCTGTTTGCATAGAATACTGGTAAAGGTCAGAGACAACAGTAAAATAAAAAGACTTGTACTACAGAACTTCCAGATGTAGGTCTTGTGCATGAAAACAGGACAGAGGTGCAGGGAGGTAATAGAAGCATGGAGGTAATAAAAGCATATTGTGCAGTATTTTAACTTGGCATCACAGACTCAAGGGATATAACAAATCCTGGAATACCCCTTTAGGGAATATCTTGATCAGGGGTTCTTAAGATAAAGATTGCTTTGAGAAGGCAAAAAAAGACTAAAGAGTGGACCTTTAGGGTGGCAGGGCTGAGGCCTTTGTCAAGGCATCCTGCAGAAACTTCAATATGAAGGATAAAGAATGATCTGAAGCAACAACCCCTCTCATAGGACACTACTCATGGAAAAAGGGCTTTATTTTTGTGTATGCCTCCTTGTTGTTCTCAAGATCATTACTAAAAGCCTCCCATCAAGGACTGGTCAATATTCAGGCTGTCAGATTAAGTCTGTTCAGATGCAGGAAGAACTGCACCAGGTTCTGCAGTAAGGCAAGTTTCTAATATTGCCCTCTGCTCATCTGAATGAGCCAGGTAAACTATGATGGTTGTGGCCTGGCCTTGCCTTATTCTCATCAATACCCTGGGCATCAAGGAAATTGGATGGAATACACTGGACAGCCTGAGCCTCCATGGAATGTACAGAGCATTGATCGCCAAAGGATGGTCCATCTTACAGGGAGCCGAATCTCTCCACCTTGGCATTGAACCTGGTAGCTATGAGATCTCTGGCATCCACCAGTGAAAAGTGATCTGAAAAAATACATCTGGGTTCAAGGATCATTCTCTGATTCTGAGATCTCCTGATTCAACATTGGGGGTTTCTTAAATGTGAATTGTAGACAAGGGGTAAGGCCCCTCTGCTGAACGCAGGATTAATCCCACTTCTTTGTGGAGGGATTGAGATATCTTTGTCACGTTGGGCCGGGATAGAGTATTGCCCTGAACTTGCCCACTCCCTCTGTCATTCTGGACATTTCTTGTGGATTTTTCATTGTAATATCCCTATGAATTATATGGACTGAGAACGTTTTCTCCTGATATATACAGCAGATATTTAATTAATGAATTTTCTTTAGGGCTACTTACCCATCATATTTATTTCATTTTAATCCTACTATATTCTGTATTTTTTATTATATCTATTTTTTACCCAGTATATGCAATTCGCCTTTAGCAAGGGCCCGGCTAGGCGATTGGTCATATATCCTTTTTATATAATAAAGACCATTTCTTGGATCCCATCTCCACTAGTCTTTTCCTTCTTCTCTCCCCTGTGCTTTTGAGGACTGGTTCACATAAATATTTTATATTTATAATTTCTACATATTACATTAGGCCTTTTGGGTGAAGGCAACACCTTTAACCTCAAGCACATTATTTCTTTTATCCTAAGTGAGCTACACATATTTTACATTTCCTATTTACCGTATTTATCGGGGTATACCACGCACCGGCCTATAACACGCACCCTCATTTTACCAAGGATATTTGGGTAAAAAAAGTTTTTTACCCAAATATCCATGGTAAAATGAGGGTGCGTGTGTGCGCGTGTATACCCCGATATACCCCCAGGAGAGGCAGGGGGAGAGAGGCCGTCGCTGCCCGCTTCTCTCCCCCTGCCTTTCCTGGGGTCTAGAGTGCTACTGTCGGCCCTTCTCACCCCCTGGCTATCGGCGCCGCTGCCCGTTCTGTCCCCCTGACTATCGGTGCCGGCGCCCCATTGCCGGCGCCGATAGCCAGGGGGAGAGAAGCGGCGCCGACAGCCAGGGGAAGAGAAGGGGCAGCGGCACCCATTGCTGGCACCGCTGCCCCGTTGCCTCCCCCCATCCCTGGTGGCATAATTACCTGAGTCGGGTCCGCGCTGCTGCAGGCCTCCGGCGTGCGTCCCCTGCGTCGTTGCTATGCACGGCGCGGCGCACTGACGTCATGCGCCGCGCCGTTCAGCGCATAGCAACGACGCCGGGGACGCACGCCGGAGGCCTGCAGCAGCGCGGACCCGAATCAGGTAATTATGCCACCAGGGATGGGGGGAGGCAACGGGGCAGCGGTGCCAGCAATGGGTGCCGCTGCCCCTTCTCTCCCCCTGGCTGTCGGCGCCGCTTCTCTCCCCCTGGCTATCGGCGCCGGCAATGGGGCGCCGGCACCGATAGTCAGGGGGACAGAACGGGCAGCGGCGCCGATAGCCAGGGGGTGAGAAGGGCCGACAGCAGCGCTCTAGACCCCAGGAAAGGCAGGGGGAGGGAAGCGGGCAGCGACGGCCTCTCTCCCCCTGCCTTTCCTGGGGGTGTATCGGCGTATTACACGCACACAGACTTTAGGCAAAAAAATTTAGCCTAAAAAGTGCGTGTTATACGCCGATAAATACGGTACCTTTATTCACCCTGTGTTTTAGTGCTCCTTAGAGATATATCCTGCTCTTTTTCCGCTTTCCTCTTTCTTTTTCTCTTATACTCTGAATATTTCTAATACCCTATAATGAATATCTGGACACACTTAGAATCCAAAAAAAGATCTATTGAAGAATTCCGCTTTTCAGACAATGATTTTACTCTCAACTCTTCTCAATCCTCCAAGAACTCAGAACACAGCCTAACAACTGCACAAATATTCAGACAACTAGAAAACACATTATGCAAACGACTTAAACAACAGTGGGAAGTTAAAAGTTTACAACAGTACTTAAATTTGGGTCTCACCCCTAAAGGTCTCACTCTTTTTAAAAATGCTGCAGGAGACCTTAGCAGCCCAGAATTCAACACTAAGTGGGACAATCTATTAAGGGAGCAGTCCATAGACATTGTAAAACTTGTTATAGAAAGGAGAGAAGAATTAGTCAAAGAGTTAGACAAAGAAATTGAACAAATGAAAACTATTCTAGAAACATACACCATAGATGAAGAATATAGAAAATATGAGGACCTTACCATGAAACGTCTGGACACTCTAGAAAAAGAAATCACACAGAAAAAAATCTAAAAAATTATCTTGGCAAATTCAAAAAAAATACATTATCTAACAAAAATGATGAGACTGATAAAATACAAGAACAACAAACAGAACAGACTAAAACAAAATATAATATTCCAACTCAAAATAGATTTGCCCCTCTTAACGAAATCAATAGTGACCATCATTTTTTAGGGCGACAGAGAACAAGACCATCCTATCAGTCTCCAAAAAAACACTACAGACCCATCTACCACAACCAGTACCATCCACACAGACACTTTTCACAATATCACAACCAATATCATTCACACAACTATTCCCCACAACCCCACAGATTTCACCACACACATCAATCTTATCAACCACCCAGGACACCCAACACAACACGATACCCTCCCACAACACGTCACTTACCCACACACAATCCAACACACTGTTCCCTCAAAACACAATCGATACAAGCCGAGATTCATCCCATTCCCCCCACTCCCACATTTCATATGAACACCCCAACAAAAAAAGAGGGTTAGAAGACAGAAACGAGCCCCTACGAGGAACACAACCCCCACAAAAAATAGGGAAAACCAACTAGACAATTCCAATATCATATTCAACCTTAGCACAAGATCTCTCACTGATACTCAGACTAAACTACTTAATAAAGGTTTAAAATTTGCACCAAGCCAACCACTAAAAAAATTTGATGTATTTATTGGTGTAGAAAAATACATAAGAAGACTCTGTCTTAAAAAATATTTTATCAAACAGCCCATAACTAACCCTACCATGCCCACCACCATCTATACCCATCTAATTGCACTTTAAAATCCAAGTTCTACCCAAAACAAGAAGCAGGTCCAGATATCCTCACTTTCAAAAAAGCTGTAGAAACGGACATCAGAAGATTAAACCTAAAATCCTATTCAAAAAACAATATCACTTTTAAAGAAAAAAGAGCTATTTTAGAATTACAAAACAACAACAACATCACAATCCGCCCGGCAGATAAAGGGGGCGGTATCGTGATATTGGATACAGAAAAATATACAAATGAATGCATAAGACAATTATCAGATACCAAAACATATACCAAATTGAAGTCAGACCCCACAACTGAATTTAGTAAAGAATTGAAAACGTTATGCGATAATGCACTACAATCTGACATTATCTCATCAAAAGAATATGAGTTTATTCTAGGGACACAGGAAAGACTACCTGTCTTTTACTGTCTCCCCAAAATCCACAAAGACTCCACCAACCCCCCTGGCCGCCCCATTGTATCAGGGATAAATTCATTAACATCAAACTTGTCCCAACTCATTGACCGTTTGCTTCAGCCTATCGTCCAAACTACAGAATACTATCTTAAAGACACTACTCAAGCCATACAGATATTAGAAAACATCAAATGGGAACCTGAATACACTCTAGTCTCTTTGGATGTGAGCTCCCTGTATACGATTATCAAACACACTGATGGCCTAAAAGCAGTCCAACATTTTTTAACTAAAGATGACATTTTACCAGAACAGATAGATTTTATCCTTCAAGCCATTAATTTCATTTTAACCCACAATTATTTTTATTTTGAAAACGAATTTTATCTACAGGCCACCGGCACCGCCACCGCCATGGGTACGAGATTCGCGCCCAGTTACGCAAACATGTTTATGGCAGCCTGGGAGGAACGATACATTACTCCCATGATCGGCGCAGATCTCGTACTATGGCGGCGCTACATTGCTGACATTGTTTTTATTTGGAAAGGCCCTAAATGTTTGTTGGAAGATTTTATCCAAGAAATTAATATTAACAATTTGAACCTAAATTTTACCCCCCATATAAGCACAGGCACTTTAGAATTCCTTGATCTTTTAATCATTATAGATATACCTAAATTATCCTGCAGTACGTACCATAAGCCTGCAGCCAAAAATAGTTTTATTCTTTTTAATAGTTGCCACCTACCCAGGTGGCTTTTAAACGTTCCAATGGGCCAGTACCGCAGGCTTAAAAGAAACTGCACTTCACAGACTAAATTCGAAGAAGAAGCACAAACCCTTACTGACAAATTTTTGGAGAAAAACTATCCAAAAAACATTTTAGACAAATCTTTTGACCAAATTCGTATTTTAGACAGATCATCAATTTTTATTCCTAAAGAAAGAGATCCACTATCACAAACCGATGATTCAAAAATAATTTTACCATTAACAAAGATTATAAAAAAATTGAGAGGATCATCAAAAACAACTGGCATTTTTTAATGAAGGATAAAATCATCAGTCAAAATATCCCCTTACACCCACCTATAGTTTACACCAAAGCCCCAAATTTGGGCATCCAAGTCACCCCCACTGTCAGACAACCAACCAATCCCAAAACATCATCCACATGGCTACAAACTAAAGGATTCCACAGATGTGGAACTTGCTCAGCTTGTAAAATCACCAACTTTCCCAAAAAAATCACTGAAATAACTTCTACATCCAACAACTATACACACAAAATATCTGAATGTCTTACCTGCCACAGCAAGGGAGTAATCTACCTAATCCAGTGTACATGCGGAAAACAATACATAGGCCGCACAAAGAGACAATTGAAAATACGCATTTCAGAACACATCTACAATATAAAAAAAGAGTTAAAAACACATCCATTATCCTTCCACTTCATTGAACATCATAATCAAAATCCATCAGATCTCTTTTTTCTAGCCATTCAAAATGTAAGAAGATGTTGGCGAGGTGGTGACTACATTATGAAGATGTCCAAAGCAGAATCAAGAAAGATTTTTGATTTTGACACCATAATTCCAAGAGGATTGAACGCAGAGCTTGAAGTCTTTGGGTTCCTTTGATCTTATCTTGTGGCGTGGCTCTCCCTCACGACCCGTCACTGGCTGGCCGTTTATCGACCCAGTGACGGCCCTTGGGGGTGAGCCTCCCCAAGACTATCCACAGAACATGTCTATGGACCTCTCCTTTGAAGTGCCCTCCTCCTGCTTTTTTACATTTTTATATTTTTATATCATATTCATCCATTTTCATATTTTTTATTAATTAATTTCTATCTTTTATCAATTAATTTTTATATAAATTTTTACTAAATTTCATCAATTAATCCATTCCCACTGTGGCTTAATTTTATATCATTTTAATTTCTATACACACCATAAACTACATATGTACCATTTACATCATTATCAATGCATTATCATATCTTGCATTGCAGTTGTTCACTTTTTTCTCAACATTTTTCACACACCTTTTAGGAATTTTACTATCCATATTTTTTCTCATGATTTCCACTATAATCTTGATCCATAGTGCATCTCTACACCTACCCAATGACCATTATTTTATTTTTTATTTATTTATTTATTTATTTTTCTCCTGACACTCACGCTCATATATCCAATTCACCATCTTTATCCCTATGTTTTCTTTTCTTTCTTCTCTTTCCTATTCCCATTTTCTATCTGGATCCATTACCCATTTTACCACATACTTGAAACTTCCAGTCTCCACTTTTCCTCTTTTCCAATTAGTATTACATCATCACTGTATGGAGACTATATAAAACCAGCATTTCCACCCTTTATCCACACCTATAGCTACTGAAGAAAAGGCCCGCAGCCTTGAAACACGTCTAGCCCATTATCTGCACCTTATCCATAAGTGTATATCACTTCAAATAGACTTTATCTGCCATATTCCAATTGCAACAACTGGATGCCCGCGATTCCGGGACCACTGCTGCACGCGCGCTGTTAGCGCCTTATTCACACGTGCAATCCGCACCACCTGTTATCTGCATCCACTCACAGCCCCGGTCGTCAGAGTTACTCCTGGACATCATCCTCCCCAAGGCCGGACGCCTCCCGTGCCAGCCCAGGACACTCGGACCCCCCGGAGATTCAGCCACTCACCCAGCATACCACCCAGGCGGGCATTGATAACCAGAGTGCCGGACTCAGCCGTGCTAGCCCGGACCTGAGGACTCCAAAGGAGGGTGAGTGGTGCTGTGCACCGAGACTTGACATCTTCATCGCTGACAGTGTTTGCCACATTGTCTGCATTACCTGTCCATGAATTTCCTATTGTAGCTATTGTCGCTACATTCACTACCATATACCGTTACTCCGGATACACCCACACTAATTGTGACTTTTCATTCTGGACATTTCTTGTGGATTTTTCATTGAAATATCCCTATGAATTATATGGACTGAGAACGTTTTCTCTTGATACATGCAGCAGATATTTAATTAATGAATTTTCTTTGGTGCTACTTACCCATCATATTTATTTCATTTTAATCCTACTATATTCTGTATTTTTTTATTATATCTATTTTTTTACCCAGTATATGCCATTCGCCTTTAGCAAGGACCCTGCTAGGTGATTGGTCATATATCCTTTTTATATAATAAAGACCATTTCTTGGATCCCATCTCCACTAGTCTTTTCCTTCTTCTTCCCCTTTATAAATAAGTGATAGACAGTCAGTGGTCAAAACAATAAACTAAAAAAACTGACAAAGGTCTGGAACAGCTGGATGCACACAAAACTAACAGAAAAAACCTAAACACACACACACACACTGAATACAAAGTCAACGAGCCGAGTCAAGCCAGGAGGTAATGGAGTACAATAACAGAGAGCCGAAGAGGAGTCAAAAGCAAAGCCAAAAAGTCTCAGAACCAGATAAACAATAATAATTCAGAGAATGCTAGTTTCAGTCACAAGAACTTTCACAAGCAAGGCATGACTGAGAAAAACGTCCTTATATATCCCTGTGCTGTTAGCCGGAGGATTCTAATTGGCTCAGGAAGCTGAACCACACCCAGAGCACAGAGGCGTAGTCCCAGCAACAGAATAAACAACAGGGCTAGAAAGAATTAACCCTACGGGTTCTGACAGAACCAGTCATCAGAGTACCCCCCTTTTATGAGGGGCCACTAGACCTTTACAAATCTTAGAGGGTCGAAAGACAGACTTAAACACAGGAGGACCATCGATCTCCTCTATCGTGTCCTCATCCTCAATATCACACCACTCATTGGTCATCTAGCTAACAATTACCCTCATAACATTTCTCATACTCAGATTCAACATGAACACTTTTAGCTGGCTTCTTAGAACTCCCAGATGAAACATAAGTAGAAATAACAGGCATATCAATTACACCCAGAGACAAATTAGCAGGTTTACATTTTTGTAACTCAGCATACGCAGCTCGGTCAGGTTCTGCATACAAAAGACCCAAACCAGGAAATTCTGGTTCCGGCGCCATGGAGTAAGGCCGCACAGCACACCAGCTCCCAGCCCTCCACCGCAATCTGAGCCCTGCTTACCCGCATTCTATGCTCGGAGATCCGCTGTTCTCCGCACTGGCAGTGGGGATACTGTATGGAGCTTTACCTTATCCCTATTGGCTGGAAAAAAGGACCTAAAGACCACAGGCGCACACCTCATGGTAGGAGCAGCCGATCAAGCTGGAACAGCTGGATGCACACAACCTCCAGCATGCCGCATCTCCTGCTCCCTCACTATCCAGTTTGGCGGTGAGCGATGATGACTCAAAGCCCCAGAATACTGATTACGACACCCTGGCAGCCACGGTGGCGGACCGCATTACTGAAAGGGTGAAAGAGACTCTCATGGCAACTATAAAGTCCACACTACAGGACCTCCAGCAAACGACCTCTCAACATGATGCACGCCTCTCAGCAGTGGAGGACAGGGTGAGGGCAGGTGAGGACGCGGGATCCCGTATTACCACTTTAGAATCAGACTGCAAACGTCTGTGGGACAGGGTCGAGGACCTGGAGAATACGTCCTGCCGAAGTAATCTCCATATCGTAGGAGTACCGGAGTCTGTCCCAGCCATAGATCTATTTCACCAATGTGAATTCCTCAGTCCTTAAATAGCTACCATGGCCAATTAAGGTAGAGCGAGCTCACAGGCTGGGCCCCGATCTCTGGGGGAGCTCTGAACGGGGCATGCTGGCTGGCACTCCACCTTGTAACCGTCCCGCCAGGTTATCACCAAATATCGGGACTTTCAAGACCTGTCAGCCATTTTGCGCGCTTTTTGGTGCAGACATAAAGACCTCGTAATTGACGGTGCAAAACTGCTCATCTTTGCCGTCTTCCCAGTCCCTGTGATTATCGGAAGCTCTGCAACCCACCTCATCTACTCTGGGGCCTAGCCACAGAGATTCTGCACCCTGGAATGCAGAGACCGCCGATCAGCGACTCCTCAGTGAACTCTCCAACCAAGTTGCCAGCTCAAGCCTATATCTGCAGCTCTTGTTGGTGAGACTTTCCCTGCTTGGCTACCAAGCTCTCCCTGCACCCCATCTAATGACTAGCAGCAGCACTATGGACCTACAGTGTGCCTCGGGACTACCTACCCTTTCTGTTTGAGTATCCTTCTAATAGCGGCCCCCCGTGTGGCCTTCTATTGTCATGGTTGTCAGGTCATTTGGTTTTAGTTGGGCACATCAGCCTGCAGGTTGTGGTTAATTAGTTGGGGGGGGTAGATATTTAGAAAATACGATGGTTTGGATAGGTGGGGAGGGTGGTGAGGAGGGATATGGTACTGTTCTATGCACATTACCTTCAGGGAGGGGGTTGGTAACCAAGGTATTTTTTGGGAGGGAGGGGGGGAGGGGGAGAGGAAAACAATAACACAAACAAAAAGAATATTCTTTCTTGTTACCGTTGACCTATTATGACTATCTTCTGTGCATCTGGGTTGACAGAGTTTAACATCGACTTTAGGGGTTATACCTCGTTTATCCTATAACCCCAGGTTACTCTCAGTAAGGCCTCTTAGCAAGTGGTTGGACACACTGTTCATGGTGCTCTTGGCAGCTGGATCTCATGATTTGCTATTTGTTGTATGCAGGGAGCGGGTCCGGACAGTTTTGTTTCTCCATCATTTCCTAGCCTGTGGGTCCCTGCTGGATGGGGTGGGAGCTGAAATGGAGGAGGGACTTTAATAACTTACCGAGTTCTTACCATCTTGGTATTTTTACTCTTGAAGGGATGTCTGTTTGCATAGTTTTATAGCAACATTTCAGAGTTGGGAGCTGGGGTAATAGGTTCTCTTTAGTGATTGTCCTTAAATCTTTGCTATTAGGAAGTCCGTGGGCCAAGGAGATATACTCCGCTTGGTACATTGGGGACTCGCCCACTAGTTTGGGGGGATTGACTGTGGATGGGGGAGGGGGGTGGGGTCCCTGGGGGGATGTTTTGAATGTTCTGTATTGATGGCTGTCTGCACAGCTCAGTTTCTATACCTCCATTCCTTTGCTAGAACATGCAGATAGTGTGCTGGAATGTTAAGGGGTTGAGGTCCCCACATAAGCGCAGCATAGTTTTAAGGCACCTTAACAGTATGTACCCAGATATTGCTCTCCTACAGGAGACCCACCTAGAAGTGGAAGATTTCAGCCGCATGTGCAAATGGTGTGTAGGCAGAGTTGAGGGATCAACGGCAGTAGACAAAAAAGCAGAGGTACTCATCCTGTTCCACAAATCTCTATCCTCCCGATTGGTGTCAGTCTCCTCTGAGACTGATGGGCATTTTTGTAGTATACACATTAAAACTGCTTCGGATGACCTTGAGATCACTAATATCTATGGACCAATACATCTAGATGGTGTATCTGGTAGACTGTCTTCCTCTCTGTTTAGTCACAAGGTTGTTGCTGGGGATTTCAATACGGTGATGCACTCATTAGAAGACCGCAGGAGTAATAAACTATCACAGCCCCATGCCCGATGTCATGACATGTTACTGGAGCAATGGGCAACTGGACTGAGCCTGATTGACGTATGAGAACAATGCATCCTGAGGGAAGAGAATATAGCCACCATTCCCATGCCCATGACTCATTATCATGTCTAGATTATTACTTCCTTCCTGACTCCCTGACTTCTGGGGTAGATTTGGCCTCCCTTGAAGACTTATTCATATCTGACCATGCCCCCCTACTACTCCATCTAACTGATACTGTTTCTCACGGCATTGATTTCCTTTGAAAGTTTCCTTCCAGCTTGGACAAACAGTTTAAGACCATACTGAAAGGGTGGTGGCTAGAGTATTCTGGGGACAATGCAGCTCATAGTAATATAGTACATAAGGTTGAAGAAAGACCAAAGTTCATCAAGTTCAACCTATATCCCTAATGAGTCCCTACTGAGTTGATCCAGAGGAAGGCATACTAGAGGTAAAAATTCCTTCCCGACTCCAAATATGGCAGTCAGAATAAATCCCTGGATCAATGTTCTGTCCCTATAAATCTAATTTATATAACCAGCGATGTTATTGTGGTGTCCCGGTACCGTATTGTATACTTTACCTTTATAGAGGTCCCCATAGTCAGAGTCCCTCTTTTGTAGTTTTCCCCTTGTCACCCCTCAGTTAGTCAGTGACTATATAGAAGTTCTTATCAATATAAGTATAAGTATATAGATATGTATGTATTTGGATGCCTACCTATTCAAGCGTAGCAGGACCTGCAGGTCACGTGATTAGTTCAGAACTCTATGGTTTTGCTACAGGACCTTTTGGAGGTTCCTGTGACGTGTTCACCCACAATGCACTGTAATGGTGAGTGACAGTTGTTACGGACCAATCCAAAACGGCCAGCCCCTGCCCATATAAGGGACCTGCGCCATCTTGATCATCCTCTTCTCTCTTGGGTTGCTGACTCTGGAAGAGATAGGACCTCTGCAGCTTACAAGACAATTTAATAGGCCAGAGCCTTGCGGCCTAGGCCTCTAACATTGTGGATAGACTAAGCAATTCCCCGCTACTCATCGCAAGATCACTGGATCTAAACGCACCCCTAAATCCAGCAGATCTCTGCTATACAATCCCTAATAAGCTAAATTGAGCTTACCTGATCCCAACCAACTGTCAATCGCTGCTCAAGCTATATGCATAGAGGCTCTGTTATCTGGACTGTTACTATTGCTGCATGTACCGAAATTCTTCAGTACAAGTTCATGCAAGTTTTCAGTTAACAGTGGTTGTGGACAATCCTTTATTTCTGCATCACCTATTGCTCTTGGGAAGGGTGGTAATAGGCCTATCAAGAAACACAGCATTTAACCCTCACCCTGGCGTCACGAGTGACAAGGGTTAACTGCGCCCTTAACTATCCTGAACAGCAACACCCTAACTACCCTACACCCCCACAAGGCTTAATCCCAATTCCGCCACCACATTATTATTCTCCAAAAATGCATCCAGACCCCTTTTAAATTCTTTTACAGAGTTCACCATGACCACCTCCTCCGGGAGAGAATTCCACAGTCTCACTGCTCTTACAGTAAAGAACCCCCGTCTGTGCTGGTGTAGAAATCTTCTTTCTTCTAAATGTAGAGGATGCCCCCCTTGTTATAGATACAGTCCTAGGTATGAATAGATCATGTGAGAGATCTCTGTACTGTCCCCTGATATATTTATACATAGTTTCCCCTAAGCCTTCTTTTTTCTGAACCAAATAACCCTAATTCTGATAATCTTTCTGGGTACTGTAGTCCTCCCATTCCCCGTATTACCCTGGTTGCCGTCTTTGAACCCTCTCAAGTTCCACTATATCTTTCTTGTACACTGGTGCCCAGTACTGTACACAGTATTCTATGTGTGGTCTGACTAGTGATTTGTACAGCGGTAGAATTATTTCCTTGTCGTGGGCATCTATGCCCCTATTGATGCACCCCATGATTTTAGCTCGACACTGGTCACTACAGCAAAATTTACTGTTAACTAAGACTCCCAAGTCCTTTTCTACGTCAGTCATGCCAAGTGTGCTTCCATTTAATACATAATCCCAGAAAGGATTTTTCCTCCCCATGTGCATTACCTTACATTTATCAGTGTTGAACCTCATCTGCCACTTCCCAGCCCAAACCTCCAATCTATCCAGATCCATTTGTAACAGTGCGCTGTCCTCCATTGTGTTTACCGCTTTACAGAGTTTAGTATCATCTGCAAAGATTGCTACTTTACTATTCAACCCCTCTACAAGGTCATTAATGAATATATTAAATAGGACAGGACCCAAGACTGACCCCTGTGGTACCCCACTAGTAACAGTAACCCAATCAGAATAAGTACCATTAATAACCACCCTCTGTTTCCTATCACTGAGCCAGTTACTTACCCACTTACACACATTCTCCCCCAGCCCAATCCTTCTCATTTTATGCACCAAACGTTTATGTGGCACTGTATCAAATGCTTTGGAAAAATCCAGATATGCGACATCCAGCAATTCCCCCTGGTCCAGTCTGGAGCTCACCTCCTCATAAAAGCTGATCAGGTTAGTTTGACAGGGCCGATCCCTCATAAAGCCATGCTGATATGGAGTCATACATTTATTTTTATCAAGATGTTCTAAAATAGCATCTCTTAGAAAACCCTTAAACAATTTACATAAACTAGCAGACCTATAATTTCTGGGGTCCCCTTTTGACCCCTTTTTTAATATTGGCACCACATTTGCCATGTGCCAGTCCTGGGGAACAGTCCCTGTTACTATAGAGTTCCTGTATATTAAAAACAGGGGTCTGTCTATTACATTACTTAATTCCTTTAGAACACGGGGGTGAATGCCATCTGGACCTGGCGATTTGTCTACTTTGATTTTTTGTAGGCGGCACTGTACTTCTTCCTGGGTTAGACAGGTGACCTGTACTGGGGAGTTTACCTTATCTCGCTGTATTTCACCTGGCATTTCATTTTCCTCTGTGAATACAGTGGAGAAGAATTTGTTTAATATATTTGCTTTTTCCTGATCCTCATTTATAATTTCTTCTTTATGTTTTTTTAATGGGCCTACACTTTAATTTTTCACCTTTTTGCTATTTATATAGTTAAATAACTTTTTTGGGTTAGTTTTACTCTCTTTGGCAATGAGTCTTTCTGTCTCTATTTTTATCAGTTTGTATCAGCTTGTATCAGTTTTTTACATATTTTAAATTTTTCTCTATAGCTTTTTAATGCGTCTTCACTGCCGTCTTGTTTTAGTAGTTTAAATGCTTTATTTTTGTCATTTCTTGCCCCTTAACATTTTTATTCATCCATATTGGTTTTCTTTTATTTCTGACCCTTTTATTCCCATAAGGTATATACATCTTACAGTGAGAGTTTAAGATATTTTTAAAAGTCTCCCATTTAGTGTCAGTATTCTTGTTTTTGAGGAAATTATTCAATTTTATTTTGTTAAGGGCTTCTCTGAGTTGGTCAAACATTGCCTTCCAAAAGTTAATTGTTTTTGTGGCCCCTCGAGAGATTCCATTATTGAAGAACAAGTTATAATGTATTTTATATTATGATCACTATTTCCCAGGTGTCCTTCTACTTGCACATTAGTTACTCTGTCAGGTCTCTTGGTTAATATTAAGTCTAGTAGGGCGCCCCTCTGGTCGAAAACCAGTAACCCCTTAGATTCTGTTCCCCTGGTACGGCCCACACCATCACCTCACTGACACAGAGGATCCACCTCCAGTGTCCTCTCTGCATACCAGTCCGGATCCTGACAGTAGATCCGGCCATGGATCCCGCTGAGATCCCGCTGCCTAGTGTCGCTCACCTAACCACCGTGGTCGCCCAGCAATCACAGCAGATCGTGCAACAAGGACAGCAGCTGACTCAACTGACCGTTATGCTGCAACAGCTTCTGCCGCAACTACAGCAACCATCTCCTCCGCCAGCTCCTGCATCTCCTCCGCAGCGAGTGGCTGCTCCCAGTTTCTTCCTGTCTCTTCCAGACAAGTTCGATGGGGACTCTCAACTGTGCCGTGAATTCTTGTCCCAGTGTTCCCTACATCTGGAGATGATGTCGGACCAATTCCCTACTGAACGGTCTAAGGTGGCTTTCGTGGTCAGTCTCCTGTCTGGAAAGGCCTTGTCATGGGCCACACCGCTACGATCCCGCCACCGCTACTATCCAGTCCTTCTTCTCTGAAGTACGTAGGGTTTTTGAGGAGCCAGCCCGGGCTTCCTCAGCCGGGACTGCCTTGCTGAACCTTGTCCAAGGGAGCTCTTCTGTGGGTGAATACGCCATCCAGTTCCGCACCCTCGCCTCAGAGCTATCCTGGAATAATGAGGCCCTCTGCGCGACCTTCAAGAAAGGCTTATCCAGTAACATCAAAGATGTCCTGGCCGCATGAGAAATTCCTGCTAATCTGTCAGAACTCATCCATTTGGCCACCCGCACCGACATGCGTTTCTCGGAAAGACGCCAGGAACTTCGTCAGGAAAAGGATCTTGTTCGCACCAGGCGGTTTTTCTCCCAGGCTCCTCTCTTCCAACATGCTTTGCAATCTGTTCCTGTGCCTTCCACCGAGGAGGCTATGCAAGTGGATCGGTCTCGCCTGACCCTACAAGAGAGGACTCGCCGCCGAAACGAGAATTTGTGCCTGTACTGTGCTAGTACCGAACATTTCCTAAAAGACTGTCCTATCTTTCCTCCGCGTCAGGAGAAACGCACGCACCTAGTTCACAAGGGTGAAACGACACTTGGTGTGAATTGTGCCTCTCCACGTCTGACTGTACCTGTGCGGATTTCTCCTTCTGCCAAATCCTCCTTCTCAGCAGTGGCCTTCTTGGACTCTGGCTCTGCAGGAAACTTCATCTTGTCCTCTTTTGTTAATAGGTTCAGTATTCCAGTAACCAGTCTCGTCAAGCCACTCTTTATCTCTTCAGTAAACGGAGAGAAATTGGAATGCACTGTGTGCTACCGCACTGAACCCCTGCCCATGAGCATTGGACTTCACCATGAAAAAATTTAATTTTTCATTCTGCCTAACTGCACCTCTGAAGTTCTTCTCGGCTTGCCGTGGCTCCAGCGTCATGCTCCTACCCTCGACTGGACTACCGGGGAGATCAAAAGTTGGGGTCCTTCTTGTCACAAGCGATGTCTCACATCTGCTTCCACTAGTCATACCCCTGAGGATTCTTCTTTACCAGGCCTTCCCAAGGCTTACCAGGACTATTCAGATGTATTCTGCAAAAAGCAAGCAGAGGTCTTACCTCCACATAGACTTTATGATTGTCCCATTGACCTTCTTCCTGGTACCACTCTGCCCCGTGGCAGGATTTACCCTCTGTCAGCCCCAGAGACTCAAGCCATGACGGAGTATATCCAGGAGAACCTAAAGAGGGGTTTTATTCGGAAATCCTCATCCCCTGCTGGAGCGGGGTTCTTCTTTGTTTCTAAACAGGATGGATCCTTACGCCCATGTATTGAATACCGCGGTTTGAACAAGATTACCATCAAAAACCGCTATCCCCTGCCTCCCCTGTGATCTCCGAACACTTTGACCATCTACGCGGAGCAAGTATCTTCACCAAACTGGACTTAAGGGGCGCATATCATCTTATTTGCATCCGTAAAGGTGATGAGTGGAAAGCCGCTTTCAATACCAGAGATGGACATTTTGAATATCTAGTTATGCCCTTTGGGCTCTGCAACGCCCCTGCAGTCTTCCAGGACTTTGTTAATGAGATCTTTCGCGACTTATTGTATACCTGTGTTGTGGTCTACTTGGATGACATCTTGATTTTTTCCTCTAACTTAGAGGAACACCGTCGTCATGTCCGTCAAGTGCTCCAAAGACTCCGTGAAAACCACCTGTACGCTAAATTTGAAAAATGTCTCTTTGAATGCAACAGTCTTCCTTTCCTAGGTTACCTAGTCTCTGGCCAAGGGCTTCAAATGAATCCAGATAAACTGTCGGCGGTTTTGGAATGGCCACGCCCTTCCAGACTCCGTGCTATCCAACGCTTCCTGGGATTCGCCAACTATTATCGACAGTTTATTCCCCACTTCTCCACCATTGTGGCCCCTATTGTGGCTCTGACCAGGAAGAATGCTAATCCAAAGTCGTGGCCTCCACAAGCGGATGAGGCCTTCAATCGTCTCAAAGCTGCCTTCGCCTCTGCACCAGTTTTGTCCAGACCTGATCCATTGAAACCATTCTTCCTGGAAGTAGACGCTTCCTCAGTCGGAGCCGGAGCCATACTTCTGCAAAAAAAAAACGCTACCGGACATAACATTACTTGTGGTTTTTTCTCAAAGACTTTCTCTCCGGCAGAAAAGAACTACTATATTGGAGATCGTGAACTCCTGGCCATCAAGTTAGCACTCAAGGAGTGGAGACATCTATTGGAGGGTTCCAAACACCCCATTGTCATTTACACTGACCACAAGAATTTGTCTTGCCTCCAGTCCGCTCAGCGTCTGAATCCTCGCCAGGCTAGATGGTCGTTGTTTTTTTCCCGCTTCAACTTCGAGATACACTTCCGTCCCACTGACAAGAATGTCAGAGCTGACGCCCTTTCTCGTTCCTCTGATGCCTTCGAGTCTGAAGCCCCTCTGCAGCATATCATACCACCTGAGTGCCTGGTCTTCTCTGCTCCAGCCCAAACCCCCCCTGGAAAGACTTCTGTTCCTCCACGCCTTCGCCTCAGGATCCTCAAATGGGGGCATTCTTCTCACCTGGCTGGTCATGCTGGCATTAAAAAGTCCATTCAGCTAATCTCCTGTCTGTATTGGTGGCCTACACTGGAGGGTGACGTTACTGATTTTGTTCGGGCTTGTACTGTTTGTGCCCAGGATAAAACCCCTCGCCAGAAGCCTGCTGGACTCCTCCATCCTTTGCCCGTCCCTGAGCAACCATGGTCCCAAATTGCCATGGATTTCATTACAGATCTTTCCGTATCCCATGGCAACACCATCATCTGGGTGGTCGTTGATCGTTTTTCCAAAATGGCTCACTTCATTCCGCTTCCAGGCCTTCCTTCTGCGCCACAGTTGGCGAAGCAATTTTTCTGCAGATTTTTCGTCTTCATGGGCTTCCCACGCATATCGTCTCAGATAGAGGCATTCAATTTGTGTCAAAGTTTTGGAAAGCTCTCTGTAATAAATTATAGATCAAATAAAATTTATCATCCTCCTAGCACCCCCAATCCAATGGACAAGTGGAAAAAGTAAACCAGATTCTTGGTGTCCCTAGCTACAAGTTGGGTCCTCGCTACCTCGGTCCTTTTAAAATCAAGAATCAAATTAATTCTGTCTCTTACAAACTTCATCTTCCTTCTTCTCTTCACATTCCTAACTCTTTCCATGTGTCTCTTCTCAAACCTCTTGTGCTTAACCGCTTTTCCCCCAAGGTTACTGTTCCCGCTCCTGTTTCTGGCTCCTCTGATGTCTGCGCTGTCAAAGAGATCCTTGCCTCCAAGATCGTCCGAGATAAAAGATTTTTGTTAATTGATTGGGAGAATTGTGGCCCTGAAGAGAGGTCCTGGGAACCTGAGACCAACATTTTTTGACAAGGAGCTTGTCCGCAGAGTCCTGGGCTCCAAAAAGAGAGGCAGACCTAAAGGGGGGGGGGGGTACTGTTACGCCGAGCGCTCCGGGTCCCTGCTCCTCCCCGGAGTGCTCGCGGCGTTCTTCTGTCTGCAGCGCCTCGGTCAGACCCGCTGACCGGGAGCACTGCACTGTTACTGTCGGCGGGGATGCGATCCGCATAGCGGGACGCACCCGCCCGCGGGTCGCATCTCAATCGTCTCACCTGTCCCGTTCCCCGGCGGTCACGTCCCGGCGCACACAGCCCCGCTCTCTAGGGCGCGCGCGCGCCGCCTCGCTGAAATTTAAAGGGCAATTGCACCACTAATTGGTGCCTGGCCCAATCAGTTGTATCACTCCCATTCCTTATAAAACACACTTCCCCTTCCTGTCCTGGCCGGATCTTGTTGCCCTAGTGCCCTGAGAAAGCGTTTTGTGTATCCCAATCCTGTTTATCCAGACCATTGCTGCCTGCCCTGACCTTCTGCTACGTCCGACCTTGCTCTTGCCTTGTCCCTGTGTACCGCGCCTGTCTCAGCTGTCAGTGGGGTTGAGTCGCTATCGGGTGGAACGACCTGGGGGTTACCTGCCGCTGCAAGTCCATCCCGCTTTGCGGCGGGCTCAGGTGAAAACCAGTAACCCCTTAGATTCCGTTCCCCTGGTACGGCCCACGCCATCACCTCACTGACACAGAGGATCCACCTCCTGTGTCCTCTCTGCATACCAGTCCGGATCCTGACATCAGTCTCCCAGTTTATATCAGGATAGTTAAAGTCCCCCATTACTATCACCTCATTCTGATTTGCTGCCATGTTTATTTGCCTCATTAATGGATCTTCTGCCTCTTCCATTATGTTTGGTAGCTTATAGCAAACCCCATATCAGAATTTTTATGTTTATCTCCATATATTTCTACCCATAGTGACTCCATATTTTCGTTTCCCTCCCGTATATCCTCCTGCAGTGCGGCCTTCAGACTGGACTTAACATAAAGACAAACTCCTCACCCTTTCCGTTTTGTCCATCCTTCCTGAATAGACTATAACCCTGTATGTTGACCGCCCAGTCACAGGTATCGTTCAACCAAGTCTCTGTTATACCCACTATGTCATAATTCTCCTCAGCCATCAACCCCTCCAGTTCATCTGTTTTATTGGTCAGATTTCTGGCATTAGTCAACATGCAATTCAATGGTGTATGTTTTTTCTTCCTTTGAAGCCTATCCCTATTAACTATTCTAACCCCTCCCTCCGCTCCACTTTCAGGTACATTAATAAGTCCCCCCTCTCTATCTGTACTATCTTCCCCCTCTACAATGTAGGTTCCCTCCCCCCCCCAGTCCCTAGTTTAAACACTGCTCCACCCTTCTAGCCATCTTCTCCCCAAGCACAGCTGCACCCTCCACATTGAGGTGCAGCCTGTCCCTACGGTAGAGCCGGTAACCGACAGCGAAGTCATCCCAGTTCTCCATGAACCCAATCCCCTCCTTCCTACACCAGCTTCTGAGCCACTTGTTTACCTCCCTGATCTCCTGCTGCCTCTCTGGTGTGGCTTGTGGTACAGGTAATATTTCAGAAAATATTACCTTGAAGGTCCTTGCCTTAAGCTTGCGGCCTAAGTCCCTGACATCATTTTTAAGGACACTCCACCTACCTCTTACTGTGTCATTTGTGCCAATATGTACCATGACCAC
The DNA here is from genome assembly GCF_029499605.1 of Hyla sarda. Classification (NCBI taxonomy): domain Eukaryota; kingdom Metazoa; phylum Chordata; class Amphibia; order Anura; family Hylidae; genus Hyla; species Hyla sarda. The sequence goes on from NC_079193.1 coordinate 288,665,786, forward strand.
TGGGTCCTCTCCAGCCCCACGGAGCAACCTGTCAACCCGATCCGCGATGTGCCGAACTCGAGCGCCAGGAAGACAACGTGCTGTTCAGCGATCCCGGTCTTTATGACAATTCGCCCTGTCTGTCCCCCTAATGCCTAATATTATGGCATATACGTGCTCTCTTAAGAAGAAAATAGCTACACAACGTAAGGCTCTAGGCTCTTCCTTGCAGCAAGTGTACACGGTCTTTGTTGCCACGTCGAATGAGCATACTAAACAATCCTGGGTTACAGCCAAGGCATCTTATGATACTTGGCTGGTCAAATGTGACAATCTGAAACAATCTCATTTTGAGGCTTCCCTCTTTCGTTTTGGCAATAAACCAGGTAGGCTGTTAGCAAGATTTGCTAAGGGAGCTTTTCCCCCTACTAATATCCCAGCCCTTGAAGACTCTTCCAGTCATCTCCCAACCGTTACCCCAAGAAGGTTAACCCCTTAAGGACTGAGCCCTTTTTTGCAATTCTGACCACTGTCACTTTATGCATTAATAACTCGGATACTTTTACCGTTTATTCTGATTACGAGAATGTTTTTTTGTGACATAGTTTACTTTAACATAGTTGAAAAATCCCAAAGTTTCATGAAAATGTAGAAAATGTTGCATTTTTCTAACTTTGAAGCTCCCTCCTGGAAATTCTATATAAATTATATATTGATTCACATATACAATTAGTCTACTTTATGTTAGAATCATAAGCTTGCCAGGTTTTTACTTACAAATTTTGCTGAAATGGTTTTTGCGGGGCATGTGGCATTTAGGAAGCCCTTATAGTGCCAGAACAGAAAAAAATAAACACATGGCACACTATTTTGGAAACTACACCCCTCGAGGAACGTAACACGGGGTACAGTGAGCCTTAAATGGAAAAAAAAATTCACAAAAATTCAGTTTTTTCCCCTAAATTTTACATTTTTACAAGAGGTAATATGAGAAATGGAAATACGCCATGTGTGGACATCAAGTGCTCTGCTGCCGCACTACAATGCACCTCACTGGTGTTTTACAGATCTTTGGTACAGTGGGCTGTGCAAATGAAAATTACATTTTTCATTTTCACGGACCACTGTTCCAAAGGTTTGTCAGACATCTGTTGGGTGTAAATGCTCACTGTACCCCTTATTAAATTCTGTGAAGGGTGTAGTTTCCAAAATGGGGTCACATGTGGGGGGGTCCATTGTTTTGGCACTTTGGGGGATTTGTAAATACACATGGCCTTCAATTCCGGACAAATTTTCTATCCAAAAGCCCAATGGCGCTCCTTCTCTTCTGAGCATTGTAGTCCACCCGCAGAGCACTTTACCAAAATTAGGTAACATGTGGGTATTTATTTTTTTGCGTTAATGTCAGAACCACTGTAAAATCAGCCACCCCTGTGCAAATCACCAATTGAGGCCTCAAATGTACATAGAGCACTCTCACTCCTGAGCCTTGTTGTGCATCCGCAGAGCTTTTTAAGCCCACATACGGGGTGTTTCCGTACTCAGGAGAAATTGCTTTACAAATTTTGGGGGTCTTTTCTTCCTTTTACCTCTTGTGAAAATAAAAGGTATGGGGCAACACCAGCCTGTTAGTGTAAAATTTTTAAATTTTTTTTACACTAACAGGTTGGTGTAGACCCCAACTTTTCCTTTTCATAAGGGATAAAAGGAGAAAAAGCCCCCCAAATTTTTTTGTGCAATTGCTCCCGAGTATGGAAACACCCCATTTGTGGCCCTAAACTGTTTCCTTGGAATACGACAGGGCTCCTAAGTGAGAGAGCACCATGTGCATTTGAGGACTAAATTAGGGATTGCATAGGGGTGGACATAGGGGTATTGTACGCCAGTGATTCCCAAACAGGGTGCCTCCAGCTGTTGCAAAACTCCCAGCATGCCTGGACAGTTAGTTGCTGTTCAGAAATGCTGGGAGTTGTTGTTTTGCAACAGATGGAGGCTCCATTTTGGAAACACTGCCGTACAATATGTTTTTCATTTTTATTGGGGGGCAGTGTAAGGGGGCGTATATGTAGTGTTTTACCCTTAACCCCTTAAAGGGTCACTCTCATTAAAACTAATTTTTGCTATTGCACTCCTTATGGTAAATGAAAAACATTTCTAATATCCTTTGTTTAAAAAAAAAAGGACGTTTTCTATGTTTTATTTGTGCTTAAAAAAGCTCAAGAGCACATTTTCCCCCAACTCATACACAGACTTTTGGACTTTAGACCAAAGTCCAAACACAGGAAGTGCCGCCTGGAGTGCTGAGAGGGGGGGGGGGGGGGTCCAGCCTCATCCAATCATAGCTCCTCTCACACATAACTGCCATATGCTGTTGGTTGGACACCCCCCCCCCTCAGCACTCCAGGCTGCACTTCCTGTGTTTGGACTTTGGTCCAAAGTCTGTGTATGAGTTGGGGGAAAATGTGCTCTTGAGCTTTTTTAAGCACAAATAAAACATAGAAGACTTCATTTTTTTTTTTAAACAAAGTATATTAGAAATATTTTTCATTTACCATAAGGAGTGCAATAGCAAAAATTAGTTTTAATGAGAGCGCCCATTTAAGGACCGGGGTTTTTTCCATTTTTACATTTTCGTTTTTTGCTCCTTGCCTTTAAAAAATCATAACTCTTTCGATTTTGCACCTAAAAATCCATATGATTGCTTATTTTTTGCGCCACCAATTCTACTTTGTCATTTTGCCCAAAAATCTACGGTGAAACGGAAAAAAAAATCATTGTGAGACAAAATTGAGAAAAAAATGCAGTTTTGTAACTTTTGGGGGCTTCCGTTTCTATGTAGTACATTGTACGGTAAAAATGACACCTTATCTTTATTCTGTAGGTTCATACAATTAAAATGATACCCTACTTATATAGGTTTGATTTTGTCGTACTTCTGGAAAAAATCATAACTTCATGCAGGAAAATTAATACGTTTAAAATTGTCATCTTCTGACCCCTATAACTTTTCTATTTTTCCGCGTATGGGGCTGTATGAGGGCTCTTTTTTTGCGCCATGATCTGAAGTTTTTAACGGTACCATTTTGCATTGATAGGACTTATTGATCGCTTTTTATTCATTTTTTTCATGATATAAAAAATGACCAAAAATGCACTATTTTGGACTTTGGAAATTTTTGCGCATACGCCATTGACCGTGCGGTTTAATTAACGATATATTTTTATGATTCGGACATTTTCGCACGCGGCGATACCATATATGTTTATTTTTATTTACACTGTGTTTTTTTTTATGGGAAAAGGGGGGTGATTCAAACTTTTAATAGGGGAGGGGTTAAATGATCTTTATTCACTTTTTTTTTCACTTTTTTTTTTGCAGTGTTATTGTTATAGCTCCCATAGGGACCTATAACACTGCACACACTGATCTTTTACATTGATCACTGGTTTCTCATAGGAAACCAGTGATCGATGATTCTGCCGCTTGACTGCTCATGCCTGGATCTCAGGCACTGAGCAGTAATTCGGCGATCGGACAGTGAAGAGGCAGGTAGGGACCCACCTGCTGTCCTGTAAGCTGTTCGGGATGCTGCGATTTCGCTGCGGCTATCCCGAACAGCCCACTGAGCTAACCGACATGGTTTCACTTTCACTTTAGACGCGACGTTAAACATTGAACGCCGCATCTAAAGGGTTAATAGCGTGCGGCACCGCAAACAATGCCGCGCGCTATTAGCCACGGGTCCCGGCCCCGCGTTATAGATCGGGAGCGGACACATAACGTTCCAGTACGTCATGTGTCCTTAAGGGTTTAATTATGTGTTAGTGTAGTGTAGTGTTTTTAGGGTACATTCATACAGGCAGTGGTTTACAGTGAGTTTCCAGCTAGGAGTTTGAGCTGCGGCAGAAAATTTGCCGCAGCTCAAACTTGAAGCAGAAAACTCACTGTATACCCGCCCATGAGAATGTACCATGTACATTCATATAGGGGGAGGGGCGCAAACCTCCAGCTGTTGCAAAACTACAACTATCAGCATGCACTGACAGACTGTGCATGTTGGGAATTGTACTTTTGCAACATCTGGAGGCACACTGGTTGGAAAACCTTAAGTTAGGTTCTGTTACCTAACTCAGTATTTTCCTAACTCAGTATTTTGCCTCCAGCTGTTCAAAACTACAACTCCCAGCATGTACTGATCGCCGAAGGGCATGCTGGAAGATGTATTTATACAATAGCTGGGGGTACACAACTACAACTCCAAGCATGGCGAGACAGACGTTTGCTGTTCGTACATGCTGGGAGTTGTAGTTTTGCAAGATTTAGAGGGCTACGGCTTAGAAACCATCGCACAGTGATCTCCAAACTGTGGCACTCCAGATGTTGCAAAACTACAAATCCCAGCATGCCCAAACAGCAAACAGATGTCTGGGCATGCTGGGAGTTGTAGTTTTGCAACATCTGGAGGGCTACAGTTTGGAGACCACTGTATAGTGGTCTCAAACTGTAGCCCTCCAGATGTTGCTGGGCAACTCACTGGCTTCCATTCTCTGCAACAGGGAGCCAGCTGCACATCATCACCACCCGCCGATCGTCGCCCGCTGCCACCAACGATGGTGAGTGACCTCTGGCGCCGGTTACCGTCATTCCCCCCGTTCTGCCCGGACTACTGTGGGGGGCAGAATGGGGGAAGCAAACTTTAACCCCCCCGCCCCTGATCTGCTATTGGTCGGTCGCTTCTGACCAAGTTTCAGATGGAGGGTTGTCCGACCGGATAAGTTTCCCAATCCTGGAGTACTCCTTTAACTACACTTGAAGGCTACAAAAGATAAACAAAAGGACTTAATAAACAGAGTGGAAGTATGAAACTGCTCCGCCCCAGACATCTTATCCCCTATCCAGCGGTGGGACCACCGCGATCTCTGCAGAGCCACCCCGCCATCATCACTTCAGAGCAAACCGGCTCTGAGCGTGATGACAGGGCGATGCAGGGAACGGAGCATCGTACATCACACCCTGCCCCCTTAATACAAGTCTATGGGAGGGGGTGGGACGATCACCATGCCCCCTCCCACTTGTATTGAGTGGGCACGACGTGACATCATAGGAATGAAGCCATGAAGTCATGATGCTCCGTCCCCTGCATCGCCCCGTCATCACGCAGAGACAGTTTGCTCTGTAGTGATGATGGCAGGGAAGTGCTGCCGAGATCGCAGAGTACCCCTTTAAAGATAAGGACGACGCAGCGATATTTAAAATTTGCATAATTTTTTTTTCTCCTTGCATTTTAATAGTCAGAACTCGCTTGTTCTATGCAAAACCAATAGTACTTTATAATGACATTGCTGTTTTATCACAAGATCTACAGCCTAATGGAAAAACAATTCAATGCTTTTTTTTTTTATTCTCTAGATTCTTTTTTAAATATATGTCACTGTATGAGGGTTAGCCTAGTGCCCCTTCATGTTGTAGGCTAGCTCCTATAAATGTTTTTAGTCATTTCAGTGTCTGTTGTATATATGTTTAATAAACGGTACATTTAAATTTATCATTGCTTATTATTTGGTTGTGCACTTACCCTTTCTGTGCTCCTTAGTGTTTTTGTGTGTTCTGATTGGTCTTTAGAGCACTTAGTAGTTATTGGTTGCTCAGCCCTCACATTTTTCTTTATGTTATCATGGAAACAGAAGAGTTCTTTAAGTCATGCCGACTGGGTCACAAACCATGCATGCACCTAGAGATGAGCAAATCTGTTCTAATGGGATCAAATTAATTCTGGAAGAGGTTGTTAAAAACAGATTCAATAACTGGAAACCTTGAAAAATCGTCCATGATAACTAATAGATAGGAATGTTCTGCCAAAGAATCGAAATGTACACCAGCGGCATTCCCTAACTTCCAGGCAAGGGGGTCATTGGCTGGAGGAGATCCAGCTCCCAGGAAAAAATACAAAAATATAGAAAACTTAACGTTTTCTTAGTGCATATTAAAAATTTTATTCCGCCAACGCGTTTCGAGCTTAAGCTCTTAGTCATGGCTTAGTCTGTAGAGTGGAGGACGGCAGGGGTGCTCGTGGATAATGAAGATCCAATAGAAAGAAAGAAATCCCGGCACCAGCGGCTTCATGCTAACGAAGGTTTAATTGTAATAAAGAATATTAAATTCACGCAAAATGCGTTGGTGCATTAAGATGCTGGTGCCAGGATTTATTTATTTCTATATGCTATGATTTATATGTATAAAGCATTGTAGTTGCTTTACAAAGTGAAAGTATACACTCAATGACTGCTTCTAATTTTGTGTCAAGTCCTCAAAATCTGAACTTCAGAAATTTCTGTCTAAGCAGTTACTTTGGTTTTACGACAACTTGGTGAACCGCATGAGCCAGATCAACCCCTCTATTATGAAGTTTTCCAAGATACTATGAGGCAAATGTCATGCAGTAACAGTGGCATATGTCTCAGATCTCGCAGCGAGTGCCAATTTTACCCATGTTTATATCTTCATCAGCTCTCTGCTCCATGATCTCCACCTCTAAGCCACATTTTCCTCTAAGCCAGTGGCCTACAACCAATCGAAGCAGCTTGGGATGTCTGCCAGGCACAGGCTGCACATTGAGATTTTGCCAGGCACAGGCTGCACATTGAGATTTTGCCAGGCACAGGCTGCACATTGAGATTTTGCCAGGCACAGGCTGCACATTGAGATTTTGCCAGGCACAGGCTGCACATTGAGATTTTGCCAGGCACAGGTTGCACATTGAGATTTTGCCAGGCACAGGCTGCACTTTGCAGCATGTAGTCTGTTTGGGACTGGTGCACATGAAAAGAACGAAATAATGGTAAACAGGTCATGGCAGGGGTTAGAACTGTACTAAGTTTGATAAATTCCTGAAATACCATCTGCTAATAATTTTTAATCCTTATCATCAGGTGAAAATGTTGTCACAGGGGTGCAGCTGACTTGAAAAGAACCCACTATGGGACGATGGATTGCAGGTTCAGGTAGCACTTTATTTAATGCTTCTTCTAATGGTTGTGTCTATAGCATATCTATAGTGTGTATATATCTTCCCCACCTTGGTCTGTTCCTCCTACCTTAACCCTTACTGTTGCTAGGCAGAGCATGCAAAAAAAAAACACTGTACACTTCAGTACTTAATGCTTAAAGGGGTACTCCGGTGGTTAAGATTTTTGGCTATATTGCATCTTCTTTTCATGTTCACGTTTTTTGCAATTGACATGTATTATATGTTTGTGTAGCATGTGTCTTTATTTCTTACCTGTTTGTGGGCCAAGAAGTTCTGTAGTTCTGTGTAGGATCTCTTACTGTCATCCACATCGTCGGCCATGTTAGGATTAGGCTGTGGACAAAATGTCAGGGCTTTTTTTTTTCTCTGTTCTTTCAGAACTGCATGAGAGAGATAAGCCACGCCCCCTCATCTCCCCCTCCAGGTGGTCACCGGTGTGCATGAGGGAAAAAAGACAGAGCAGGGGGAGAGAGAGCACGTACACAGCTCCTCATCTCCCCTCCGCCTGCTTTGTCTTCTGAGGACGCAGGTCTGCACTGAAAGAAGACAGAGAAGATGTATGTGAAGGGATGACAAGGTGCACGGGCTGGGGATGTATAGACTGCAGGGGAATAAATCTCAGACTGGGGATGATTTCTGTGTGTGAAAGAGGGGGGGGGGACTCCTGAATGACACATGCTGAGAGTTGTAGTCCCTATTATGTGTGTGTATGCTAGTGTTTACAAACCAGTGTGCATCCAGCTGTTGCAAAACTACAACTCCCAGCATGCCTGGACAGACTTTTGGCATGCAGGGAGTTGTAGTTTTGCAACAGCTGGAGGCACTCTGGTTGGGAAACACTGTCCTAGCCTATTCAGCATACACATCATGTTACACCAGTGTTTCCAAACCAGTATGCCTCCAGCTGTTGTAAAACTACAACTCCCAGCATTCCCTGACAGTCTTTGGGCATGCTGGGAGTTGTAGTTTTGCAACACCTGGAGGCACCCTGGTTGGAAAACACTGGTGTATGCCCTATAGAGGTGTGGTGAACTACCACCCCCAGGAGACTACAGAGGCAGCATGCTGGTGTTATAACACAGACTGAAGACTCCTTAATGACACATGCTGGGAATTGTAGTCCATTTTGTGTGTGTATGCCAGTGTATCCCAACCAGGGCTGATCATATTAGTGTGCTGTGTATAAGGGGGCCGACCCAGGAAAATTGTAGGGTGGGTAAAGGGCGGAACAAACAAACAAAAAAAAAAAAAAAAAAGGAGACGCCCCAAACCAGCAAGGCATGTGGCATGCTGGGATTAAGTGGTTTTCACCACAGCAAGAAACAGGAAATAGAAGCAAAGATAGGAAAACAAAGTGGGGGATAAAAAGACAACAAAGAACGGAAATTAAGTAGCCTAAACAACATGAAGAGAAATGAAACAAAACAAATAGGTTAAGTCAAAAACGGAAAAACACATTGACCACCGGAGTACCCCTTTTAAAGAAACAGAGACTTTAAAAAATCCTATTCGGCCATCAAATCCAGATTAAATCCAACAGCCCACCCATGCTAATCCTCCCAAAATAATTTTTGGGAAATTCAATCATCTCTGTTCTGTTGTTCTGGTAGAATGCATGCCCCATTCCTTAATATTCGCTCTTACATCACTAGGAAGTGAGGTTAAAAAAGGATGATCATTAAAAAGACGCGTGGGTATAGCTGAGCAAAAAAGACAGAGGCAGGGAATATCGACAAGTTGGGTCCCACCTTCATTGCACAGAGGAGGAGATTTACATGCTAGCAACGGGGTTCACGCACACTATAACAGTGTATTGGGAATAGTGTGGATGAACTAAAATGAATAAAGCCATATTGACATGTAACGTATGCCCCAAATGGGGCCTCTGACACAGATGTGAACTGTTTATAGATATTTTTCATAGCACTGAATAATACTATGTATGATATGTGGAACAGCTGGCCTGAGGTTTACATGCTATTACATTTTTTACTATTTCCCTATAAAGACTGTCCTTCCACTGTCTTGAAAACATTAGAATGCGTGTCCTGGGATTCATATTTTTAATTATATATGCATTCCATTATTGACAGTATTTATAGTTGGCCAAATATTCAACATGTATGGGTCTTCGATCACTTCTCCATTGGCAGATGTACAGTGAAAGAATTGACATGTTGGTTTTTGAAATGTAGAATGCTTTGTCCCTGGGGGAGGAAGATTGCTGTCAGAGAGATCTCGCAATGACATGTATGGAATAGCTGAGCGTTCAGCCAACAGCTATCTTCTGTACAGCCATCTTTACTTGACTTTTTGGAAGATAGTAAAACGTTGTACTGTATCTTTCAGGTGATAGTTTTCTTTGTGTTTGACCTGCTCAAGGCACCAAGAGTTTAAAGAAAATGCTAACCCAGATAAAATTCTATAGAAAACATTGACCCCAGGACTATTTCACAAAGCACGATACTGGGCCTCATTTACTAAGAGTGTTGGGTTTTTACTAGTGGGAAATGTTTTTCAGACTTGTAGGATTCCTCTCTATTTATTATGGGGATTCACAGATTTACAAGTCGGGAACAATTTCTGACCAGCTTTTTCTAGGTGGAAATTTCCAGCTATTTATCCACAGGATTTTCTGTGAATTCAATAGTAAATGGGTCAGGTTGTGAAACAACGCCCCTTTTTGGGAAAGCCATGCCCCTTTGTAGCAGACCATGCCCCCTTTTCGGTTTTTCACAGTGCAATGTCGAGTTTGTTGGATTTTCCTGGCGCAGACATGTCGCAGACACTCTGGCCCTCATTTACTAACAGGATCCTGACACTTTTTGTCGGGTTTTGCGCCAGAATTCTGTCTGCGCCAGAATTTGGGCCAGAATTTGCGCCAGAATCTGGTGCACAACCCAACAAAATCAAAATCACTCAGTGTGAAAAAAAAACCAACAAAAGGGGCGTTTTTCCCGACAAAAGGGGCGTGTTCCCAACAAAAAGAGAAAAAACACTCTGAGTGTGAAGAAAACTCACAGGAAAACCTGTGAGTTTTGCTTCATAGAAAATAGACAGCTCAGAGCTGTCGGTAAATTCCTCAAAACAGAGTGAATCCTGCTACCCCCAGCATGGAACAGGGTCTGTTCCATGTTGGGGGTAGTAGTAGAGGGATTGATCGCACCGGGTCGCACTTCTGAGACCCGATCCGATCAGATGTTATGAAGCAGGGGAGCGGGCGGCATGTTACGATCCCCTGCAATGTACAGTAAACTTTCATTTTTAAATTCCCCACCGAGGAGCCAATCAGGGCTCCTGGCAGGGTTTAAATATAGAAGCGCTGTGGTGGGCAAAGATGTATAGAATCGCTGGGGGGGTATATATCTTTCCCCCTGCTGCGCTATATCAAACTTAGTGCCCGCTGTACTTGAATAAATGTACTGCCCCCCAGCGCTATTATATATCTATACTGACCCCCGCTGCGCATATTTATATATATACTGCCCCCCCCCCAGCTGCGCATATTGATATTCATATTTTCTCCCTCCCCTGGCTGCCAATGAATGAAAACTCTATTAGTGGCGGAGCGGCGGAGCGGAAGGCTGCTGCCCGCTCACACTGCTAAGAGTTTGTCATTCATAGCGGGCAGCAGCTGTATATCATGCTGTGGGGGGTCAGACATATGGATATATGTCTGACCCTCACAGCATACAAATACAAATGCCGACTCACGGCTATGAATGACAAGTAAAGCAGTGCAGGGAGCAGAGGCTCGCGCTGCTGCTCCTAATAACTTACTTGTCATTCATAGCTGTGAGCCGGCATTTGTATATGTATGCTGTGAGGGTCAGACATATATCCATATGTCTGACCCCCACAGCATGATATGCAGCCTTCCGCTCCGCTGATAATAGAGTTTTCATTCATTGGCAGCCAGGGGAGGGAGAAAATATAAATATTAATATGCGCAGCTGGGGGGGGGGGGGCAATACAAATATAAATATGCGCAGCGGGGGTCAGTATCGATATACAATAGCACTGGGGGGGCAGTACATTTATTCAAGCACAGCGGGCACTAAGTTTGATATAGCGCAGCAGGGGGAAATATATATAGAAACGCTGGAGGGGCCAGATATATACCCCCCAGCGATTCTATACATCTTTGCCCACCACAGCGCTTCTATATTAAAACCCTGCTAGGAGCCCTGATTGGCTCCTCTGTTGGCTCCTCAGAACTTAAAAATTAAAGTTTACTGTACATTGCAGGGGATCGGAACATGCCGCCCGCTCCCCTGCTTAATAACAACTGATCGGATCGGGTCTCAGAAGTGAGACCCGGTGCGATCAATCCCTCAGCCCCTCTACTCCTACCCCCAACATGGAACAGACCCTGTTCCATGATGGAGGTGGTAGTACAAGCACTAATGTAGTCAGAATTTGCAGAGACTTATTTCTGTCGCACAGAATACATTTTGTGGACAGAAAAAAACCCTGCGACAGAAAGAAAGGGAAATTGGGCGACAGATTAGTAAATAGCATCAGAAAAAAGGAGTAAAGGACTTGCAAAAACACAAACGACACTCCACTCTTAATAAATGAGGGCATCTGTGTCAAAATGATCCAACAAAAACGGTCGGTTTCAGATTAGTAAATGAGGCCCAATGTGTGTGTTCACTCCATCTGTAGTGGCCACAAGCACATCTTTGTGGACCTGCATCAAACTATTCCAGGAATAGAAATACATTGTTTGAAGAATCCACAATTTAATGCAATAGCATAATAAAGAAATCAAGCATGGCTCTCACTACCGCAACATGAAAGGCCCTGACTACTCTTTTATATAGAATTATACTGAAATAGATTATTTCTATTTATCAAGTGCCATCTTAATATACTGGAAAATATCTTTTGTTAGCTCCATTGTATCTATAGACTAAAAATACACCATTCATGTTCCCTTATATGGTCTCTACAACACATGGAGGGCTTTAAAATAATAGACTTTATTTCTTTCTGTTATAGCAGTTACAGATGTTTTTCTGTTTCTCAATAATGAATTGATATATATAATAAAAAAATACTTGGAAATACAAACACCAAAAAAGTAAACTAGAAAACATAATAGATCTATGAATACAAATATAACAAGTAGAGGGGGCTAAGCTGAAATCTCTGCAAATAATATGTTGTTTGAGTGCTAGGAGCTGTATGAGAAACAACATCGAACCTAAGAAAAAGCAAACACCTCCCTCACAAACAGCGCACCTGCAAATGTTGTATATAGAAAAAAATCAGCAAATTTTACTAAACATATATGCACATAAAGGATATGCAACGGACAAACAGTTTAAAAACACTTAAAAAAAAACCAAATAAGGCTGGGTTCACACTACGGTTTGTCACTACGGTTCCCGTATACGGCTGGGTGGAGGGGTGGGCGGGGCTTAATCGCAGCGCCCGCACTCAGCCGTATTCGGGAACCGTAGTTAATGTATGTCTATGAGCCGACCGGAGTGAACCGCAGCCTCCGGTCGGCTGCTTTTTCGGCCGTATGCGGTTTCCCGACCGCAGGCAAGAACGTGGTCGACCAAGTTTTTGCCTGCGGTCGGGAAACCGCATACGGCCGAAAAAGCAGCCGACCGGAGGCTGCGGTTCACTCCGGTCGGCTCATAGACATACATTAACTACGGTTCCCGAATACGGCTGAGTGCGGGCGCCGCGATTAAGCCCCGCCCACCCCTCCTCCCAGCCGTATACGGGAACCGTAATTACAAACCGTAGTGTGAACCCAGCCTAATATGGGTAGCCCTAATACTAGAGGAGAGCAAAAAAAAAAAGGCACACACTAAAGCAGGCACCTACCCTATGTGTGCAATGAATTGTCGCCTCTAAGGAGGCCTGTGGAAAATGAAAGAAGCAATCTGATTGGTTGCTATGGGCAACTGCACCACTCTTCCTCTGCACAGGTTTTGATAAATCTCCCCCAATAAATCTATCCACTCTGAGAAATTCTGGGTGGACATTCTGTGCATAGTAGGACAGCTTGGACATGCGCCATCGCCATTAAATTCTAGCAGGGTGCACAGTGCAGCAGAATCTGCAGCATCAACATTTCCAAGAAGAAAATTCCATAGTGTTTCTAACACGTGAATTACCTCTGCAATAAGTCTGAAACAAGACATAGTATTAGACACACAACTATCCAGATTACTAAAAATCAAAAATTATAGGAAAAGTAGAGGGTTAGAGGTCAAAGTGTACATGCAATAATATTAGTGCATACAAAGTACATCAGCCATTCAGCAATTCAAATGCACAAAATTGAACATGCATCCAAATATGAATGCAATAGCTGCCCTAAATGTAATGCAGAGAAAGCATGAATATTGCACCTGGCCAGAGGAGACCTTACAAATAACGTGCAAGTGCAATGTTCAGAGTAGGTGGAAATCACTATAGCAAACCTCTCCTGTTTTGGACAGTTCCTGACATGGACTGAGGTGGCAGCAGAGAGCACTGTGGTCAGGCTGGAAAGAACTACACAGCTAATAAGTACTTGAAGGATTAGGATTTTTAAATAGAAGTGATTTACAAATCTATTTAACTTTCTGGCACCAGTTGAATAGAAAACATTTTTTTTCCCCACCGGAGTACCCCTTAAAAGAGTACCTGTCACCAAACTAAACTTTTCCTATATTGTTACTTATGTAATTAAAAGACACTTTGCTATTTACTTGCTGTTAAAATTGTGTTTGAAAAGTTGGCTACTAGGTGGCTCTGTTCTGTTCTCTGTGCAAGTCAAACAGTTAGTTTGGTCTACTTCCGGCTTGGCAGAAGACCAAACTCAGGAACTGCATGTGAGTCATGGCGAGGCACAGCTCTTGCAGGCTTCAGTGATGTTGTGTTTCCTGGGGAAAGCCCTCTTTCTTCTGCTGGGAGCTCACACAATGTGAGCAAGGGGATAGGTATGATACAGAGCTTTTTAAAGCTGGGAAAAAATATGGTTTGATGACAGGTACTCTTTAATGTCAAATTTTTTACAAATGACATACGCCTGAAAAAAACCATTGTGTGAGCCTAGCCTAACATTGTGGTTTCAGATTATATTACTGCTCTGCCACACCTATTGATTTAAGTTGTGTTTACAATTATTTATTCTTAAATATCTTTGATCAGTATTTTTAGCCAATGCCAGGAGGGGAATCTGCACAGAGAAAATTCACAGAAAGTTTAGTACCTTTTCATGTGTTTTGGACTCTCTCCTGGTTTGTGGTAAAAATACTGACCATAATAGTACATACTTAGGATACATACAATATTTCTACAGTACTATATGTTCTTCTTTAACCCCTTAAGGACCAGGCCCATTTTGGCCTTAAGGGCCAGACCAGATTAATTTTAGCATTTTAGTTTTTTCCTCCTCGCCTTCTAAAAATCATAACTCTCTTATATTTCCATCCACAGACCCATATGAGGACTTGTTTTTTGCGTCACCAATTGTACTTTGTAATTACATAACTTATTTTACCATAAAATGTATGGCGCAACCAAATATTATTTATGTGGAAAAATTTAAAAGAAAACCGCAATTGAGCAAATTTTGAAAGGTTTTGTTTTCACACTGTACACTTTCTGGTAAAAATGACATGTTTTCTTTATTCTGTGGGTCAATATGATAAAAATGATACCCATGTTATATGCTTTTCTATAGTTGTACGACAAAAAAAATCTCAATCCATTTTAACAAAATTAGTATGTTTGAAATTGCCCTATTTTGACCACCTATAACTTTCTCATTTTTCCGTATATGGGGCGACAAGAGGGCTCATTTTTTGCGCCATGATCTGTAGCTTTGATCAGTACCAATTTTGCTTAGGTTTTACTTTTTATAAATTTTTTATTAAATTTTTTTGGAATAAAATGTGACAAAAAAGCAGCAATTTTGGACATTTTTTTTTCTTTACGTTTTCGTCGTTCACCGTACGGGATAATTAACAATATATTTTAATAGTTCAGATGTGTATGCACACGTCGATGCCAAATATGTGTATAAATAATTTTTTATGTTTTTTGGGGGGGTAATATGGGAAAAACGTGCATTTAACTTTTTTATTGGGGGGGATTTTCAAAAATGTTTCTTTTTTTCTTTGAAATTTTTTAACTTTTTTTTTTTTTTTTTACACTTTTTATGTCCCCATAGGGGACTATTCATAGCAATTAGTTGATTGTTAATACTGTTCAGTGCTATGTATAGGACATAGCACTGATCAGTATTATCCATGATCTTCTGCTCCGGTCTGCACGATCTAAGACCAGAGCAGAAGACTCCGGGAGACGACCGGAGCCAGGTGAGGGGACCTCCGGCCGCCATGCTGGATGATCGGATCCCCGCGGCAGCGCTGCGGGCAATCCGATCATCCATTCAAAGTACCGCGATGCTGCAGATGCCGTGATCTGTATTGATCACAGCATCTGAGAGGTTAATGGTGGACATCCGCGCAATCGCGGATGTCCGCCATTACCGGCGGGTCCCTGGCTGCTAATAGCGGTGCTCACGATCACAGCAGTGCGTAAATGTATGTCATGGTGCGTTAAGTACCACGTCACCATGACGTACATTTACGTCCATTGTCATTAAGGGGTTAAATATGATTGAAAAGGGAAGTCTAAAACAGATGATACCAGAACCTTACACATTAAAGGGGTATTTCAGCCTTAAAGTGTAAAATGTCTAAGGCCAGAATAACCCTTTAATGATCCCTTTGCCATCTCACACTAGGAATAATAGGAATAAGTTCAGCTACACCTGGAAGGATCATATATATACATATACATTTTGCACCATAACTTAAGGGTTCTTCTTAATATATTACCATCAGGGCTCAAATCCTGCAGGAACACATGGAAACAGAGTTCCCTCACTTTTTTCCCCAGGACTTGACCCCTTGGAAAGTTCTAGGATCAGGGTAAAGACACCAAACTATAATGGTATACATTCCCAATTTTATTTTTGCATTTTACCAATTTGACCCAAGCACTAAAGCCGGTTAGAGCGGATCTTGCCGAGATCAAGATGGAGGTACAGGCCATTGACTTCCGCACAGAGGCACTAGAGACAATGTGCACTGAGCTCACTTCTCATTCCACTGCCTTAGCCACCAAAATGGAGCAGATGGAAATATATATAAACAACGCTCTTACTTTAATAGAAGGCCAAGAGAACAGCAGCAGGATGAAGAATGTGCAGTTCAAGGGACTGCCAGATTCGTGGGTGAACGACGCGCTCCTCAAGATGGCACAGGAGATCTTTGCGGGTTTTCTGGGTCCTGAGCGCGCAGCGTCATCGAGCGCAAACATAGAGCTCTCAGACAAAAATCTAAACCCAATGAACCTCCAAGGTATGTTATTTGTGGCCTCCTTTCCTATGTGGACACCGCAGCAGTTCTGCAAGCCTCTAGGGACCAAACACCTATCCACTATGGCAGAGATGAAGTCTCCCTCCATCAGGATATTGCTCCGACGACTCTGATGAAGAGATTCATCATGCGCCCATTATTAGAAAAACTCTGGGACAAAGGCCTCCCGTATGCATGGCTCTTCCCGTTCAGCTTGTCTGTCCTTAGAGGAGGTAAACGCATCATCATTCAGACAGCTGCTGACCTGGAGGCTGTCTGGTCCACCCTGGTGATCTCCCCGATTGAAGTGTCTTTGTGGTTGCCTGTTTCGGAACATGTCCCCCTCCCGTCGCTGCCACGTCTGGAAGAGTGGAAACAGGTTCCTCGCTCTTGTGCATCAAAGCTTAAGAAGACCCCGGTTAAATCTCTTCCTCCGGACTGCTGACCTCAACTGCCGGTTACTGGGGCTTTGCCTCGCTGCCTGGCTCTATTAAGATGCGGTGCTCTCTGTCTCCATGCCCGCACCTCTGTTCCTGTTTGGTTTGCTTGGAAGAACAGTTGAACTCTCCTTTGTAGTGGAGGAAGCAAGGTCCGGTGAGTCCCACCTGATGTTATATACTGTATGATCCCTGGGACATTAATTACCATGTCCATGTTGACTGTATAGCCATCAAGTCCCCCCTTTATCCCTGTTCCTCATGTCCCTTCCACCCCCTCCTCCCCCCTAAGTCCTCCATTCCCCTACTTTAAGACACTTTGTGGATCACCATATTCTTCTCAACTGGACTATACTACCACTACATCCTGGCACCTCCTGAACGTCCACCCCCTCCCCCCTCTCGCTCCATTGTTCACCATCCCCCTCCCCCTGCCCCCTCTCACTGAGTTTACCCGCATATGGACTTCCTCCACATTACTGTGACTTACATCTCCTTGAATTGCCTCCGCAAACTGCAACTATGCAAGAGGACTTCTAGTAGAAGGAGCTGCTGTCGCTACACAGGATTCATCTCTCTCTCCTAGTCGCTGGTTATTCCATCCCCTCTTTGATCAATGTTTGGAGGCTTTCACCTCCTTACATGTAATGCTGTTGGTTTCCACAGTTATTTTTACTGCATGCCCTGGTTATTTCCTACCTCCTCCCTCCCTACTCCCCCTCCATACCCTCCCCCTCTCTCTTTTCACCTTACCCTAATGCACCTTTACAAATGTACTTGCTGTTTACCACTGCTTCCCTTTCCATCTTCATCTCACTCACCTCCATCATGTCCAGCATTTGATGTGTTTCCTTCAATATTTGTGGGTTGATTTGCTGATGGGCCAATTATATTAGGAGGTGACCTCAATGTAACCCTAGACTCGCACCTGGATACCTCTGCTCCTAAGACCACAGCCTCTGGGAGGGCTTTAGCTTGTTTATGTTCTAAACTGACTGATCTCTCTCTTGTAGATGCCTGGAGACTACAGAACCCTTTCATCCACGACTACTCACATTTTTCGGTTACTCACAATTCCCATCAGAGACTGGACTACCTGCTTATCCGTTCATCTCTGCTGCCACACCTCACAGCCACAGGTATTGACGTTATCTCTCTATCTCTGACCATGCTCCTCAACATCTTTCTCTGCTCCTCTCTAATGCTCCTCCTAAGTCTTGGTGCTGGCAGATAAATGAACATATCCTAGAAAACCTGCAAGCAGTTGCTGACATTCAATCACATTTAGATTCATACTTGGCCTGAAACGTAAATTCAGGCGTTGCCCCTCCAATTATCTGGGAAGTCCACAAAGCGTACATAAGGAGGATTTTCATCTCTTGGGGCAATAAATTGAAAAAAGCCAGCCAAAGGGAGCCTGCGCCAAATTTCTGCTTTAGAAAAAACACACAAAGCATCAAAAACCATAGCTGTTTAAGATGAACTTCACTCCCTCAGGGAGCATCTTCTTTCCCACCTTACCAACAGATCATCTACTGTTATTCAGAATAACATGCAGATTGCCGGCCTCGATTTTAGAATCACTGCCGCACAGCAGCACAATTACAGAGCCTGGTGGCATCAGTGTCAGGAGACCATATAGTGACTGAATGACACAGCGTGGAGGTGTTGGCAGCATGAGGACACCATATAGTGGCTGAATGGCACAGCGTGGAGGTGTTGTCAGCATGAGGAGACCATATAGTGGCTGAATGACACAGTGTGGAGGTGTTGGCAGCATGAGAAGACCATAAAGTGGCTGAATGGCACAGCTTGGATGAAGCTGAAGCATGAGGACACCATATAGTGGCTGAATGACACAGCTTGGATGAAGCTGAAGCATGAGAACAACATATAGTGGCTGAATGACACAGCGTGGAGGTGTTGGCAGAATGAGGAGACCATATAGTGGCTGAATGACAAAGCGTGGAGGTGTTGGCAGCATGAGGAAACCATATAGTGGCGAATGACACAGCATGGACAGCTTGTCAGCATGAGGAGACCATATAGTGGCTGAATGGCACAGCGTGGATGTGTTGGCAGCATGAGGACACCATATACTGGCTGAATGGGACAGTGTGGAGGTGTTGGCAGCATGAGGGCATCATATAGTGGCTGAATGACACAGTGTGGAGGTGTTGGCAGCATGAGAACACCATATAGTGGCTGAATGATACAGCTTGGATGAAGCTGAAGCATGAGGACACCATATAGTGGCTGAATGACACAGCATGGACAGGTTGTCAGCATGAGGAGACCATATAGTGGCTGAATGACACAGTGTGGAGGTGTTGGCAGCATGAGAACACCATATAGTGGCTGAATGATACAGCTTGGATGAAGCTGAAGCATGAGGGCACCATATAGTGGCTGAATGACACAGCATGGACAGGTTGTCAGCATGAGGAGACCATATAGTGGATGAATGGCACAGCCCGGAGTTGCCAGCAGTACGAGTAGGCACTAGGCCTTCACAATCCCTAAGTTTAAAAGAAAAATTAAGAAATTGAAACCAAAGATTTTGTATAGCGGGTGCTACCTATGAGAAAATTTGAAATTCCCAGACCCAGGCCCTACAGCGGCATCAGTAACCCATATATTGCCTGAATGACACAGCTTGGAGTTGCTTGATGCACGAGTACACACCAGGGCTTCACAATCCCCCCCCCAAAAAAACACCACAATTTTAGAAATTTTTGAAAAAGATTTTGGATAGCGGGTGCTACCTGTGAGAAAATTTGAAATTCCCAGACCCAGGCCCAACAGCGGCATCAGTAACCCATATATTGCCTGAATGACACAGCCTGGAGTTGCTTGATGCACGAGTACACACCAGGGCTTCACAATCCCCCCAAAAAAGACCACAATTTTAGAAATTTTTGAAAAAGATTTTGGATAGCGGGTGCTACCTATGAGAAAATTTGAAATTCCCAGACCCAGGCCCAACAGCGGCATCAGTAACCCATATATTGCCTGAATGACACAGCCTGGAGTTGGCTGATTCACAAGTACACAGCAGGGCTTCACAACGTCTCCATTGCCCTGACCGGCCATTTTTTGTTTTTGTACCTTTATTTAAGAACAAGCGCATATCCAAGAGTCCAGAAGACTCTATAATGCAGGACAGTGGACCACCAAAAGACATTCTTCTCTAAAGTAATTTTTCTGAAATAAAGAAGCAGAGTTCAACCCTCTCATAATTTTTTAAAATGTAAATTAAAAAATCACACACAACAAGCGTTTATTACAAGTTTATTACCTAAAAATTTAGCTGAAACTTTTGAAAAAACAGTACCCAAGAGGGTTTAATAACCCAATACATTGCACCATAAATGTTGAAATTGAAATTAAGCATGTATGTATCTATTTCTAAAATCCTAAAATTGTTGGCCCAAGCCCAGAAGCATCATGAAGGCAAGTAGTTCCTGAAAGACACAGGAGCAGTCAGGCGTAGTCATCAGCAATACCCAAGAGGCTTTCATAACCCCTTACATTGCACAATCAATTGCGAGATCGAGCAATAACAGGTGTGTTATGGCCTCAGATGTCTGGGCCGCACTAGCGCTCCACTGAATGGATTGGGGTGTCTCTATCTTTCACCGACTACCCACTACCTCTCTGAAAGGCAAGCTGCCTCGAAGCAGGTGGTCTCCCCCGGGCACGTTTGTCTCCTGAATTTCCACTACTGCCACACCACGCTGACTGCCAATCGTGCTACCGCCTTGCTGACTCAAGGGCAACCTGCAACTCTCTTCTCCTGATGATGATGAAGCCCCTTCTGCACCCGGCTCCCAATTGCGATCATCATCCTCAACAGTTGTGTGAACGTCACTGATGTCCTCCTCAGGTTCCCCAACAGTGTCTGCTTCAGGACCCTGAACACTTGCAACACCGCCTCCCAAGTCACTCTCCGCATCACTACTTGGCCGCGTAGCGGAGCAAGCAGCACATGTCTCCTCCCCTTCTTAGCTGTCCAGTAGCTGCTGACCGTGCTCTATTAGATCGTCCTCAGTTAATAGTGGAGCTGAACCCACAGCATAAGATACTTCTTTAGGAGAGGGAACAGCATAGGACAAAGGCAATGGGAGGACAGGGACTGCTCCCGGGCCATGCCAACTGAGGGTTGTTTCTGAGGAACCCACCGACTGTTGACTGGGGGTGTCAGATGTCACTTGTGATGATGTGGATGAGCGTGTTAACCAGTCCACGACAGCAGATGGGTTGCTTTTGGAGACACGACCGCTGGCTGATAAAGGGAGCTCAGGCCTCTCGCTGAGACTCCTGCTGCCACTCGCCCCAAGTCTGCTGCCAACTCTGCCTGAAGTATTTAGTGCTCTGCCACTCCTCTGTGCACGTCCTGGCACTTCTCTGCCTGACATACTTAGTGCGTTTATGAGGGTATTACAATACACTAAAAAGAAAAGTTTTTTGTGGTACTGACCACTGCATAGGTTAGGTCTCCCAAATTTTAATTAGAAAGAATTTTCGTAAAGGGAACCTTTAAAATATTGCTTTTAATTTATCCTTTAAAAAATGTACAAAAAACAAAAAACAAAATAATGAATGAAAGATTTTTTTGGAAAAAATTTTTTTGGAAAAAATTTTTTGAAAAATTATTTTCTTGACCGCCACCAGTGTATATGATTAAATTGTATTACAATACACTACACTACTCTTTAAACAGTATTTGTCTAGAACGGCAGCAGGTGATTACTTACGGCTGTCCTTGAACAGTATGTAGGCCCTTGACAGATTAACAGGTACTAGATGGTACAATACTTGGATGTACCTATGCGCTATGCACTGATGAGGGCAGTAATATGCCTAACTATTAGCAGAAATAAATCTGTATTTTTGTAAAACACCAGCCGGTGGATACTATGGTTTGGACTTTGACGGTATGGAGCACCTTGCCAGCTTAACAGGTACTAAATCGTACAATACTTGGATGTACCTATGCGCTATGCACTGATGAGGGCAGTAATATGCCTAACTATTAGCAGAAAAAACTCAGTATTTTTGAAAAATACCAGCCTGTGGATACTATGGTTTGGACTTTGACGGTATGGAGCACCTGGACAGCTTTAAAGGTACTAAATGTTACAATACTTGGATGTACGTATGCGGTATGCACTGATGAGGGCAATAATATGCCTAACTATTAGCAGAAAAAACTCTGTATTTTTGAAAACCACCAGCTGGTGGATACTATGGTTTGGACTTTGACGGTATGGAGCACCTTGACAGCTTAACAGGTGCTAAATGGTACAATACTTGGATGTACCTATGCGGTATGCACTGATGAGGGCAGTTATATGCGTAACTATATGCAGAAAAAAACGATAAAAAAATGAATTAAAAAAAATACAGTGAATAGTATTGTTTGGACTTGGACAGTATGTAGCCAGCCCCTTGACAGATTAACAGGTACAAAATGGTACAAATGCACTACAGTCCACTGAACAATCACGTGTTTCTGAACAGCAGCAGGACCCAACAGTGCAGCACCACAAAAAAAAAAAAAAATCCAGGGATTAAACCCTAAATTGCACTCTGTCACACAATTCTGAGCAGCAGAAGATTTGTGGAGCAAATAAAAATAAACTCAATTGTGCTGAAAAATGAGGAGATAAGATGCTTCAGAAAGTTCAGGCAGCTTGGAGATCTGTATGAGGCAGCTGACAGCTATCTGCCCCTCTCTGCTGCAATGCTCAATAACGTGAATAGGAGGTTTAGCTATCAATGATCCTTCTTCTCAGTGTAACAGGAAAGCACTCCCTTTCCCTAATGCTGATGTGACCAGCACTGACTAGCAGTTGCAGTGTAACGCTGTGGTATGAGCTATTCAAACACGCAGTCCCGTCCTCTCTATCTGACTGCATAGATGAAATGAAGAGAGGCAAGATGGCCGCCGATTATATAGGGCCTGTGACATCACAGGGGTCAGTGAACACTGATAGGCTGCATCTCACAGGTGATTCAGGGTCAGCCCGCCTACTTTCATTCCCGCCGCTGTTTCCCGCCCTCCCATAATCCCCTGCCCCATGTACTCACATGTGGATCCGCCATCTTAGCTCTCCAATAGCCTGGAACGCTGTAAAATGGAGTTTAATGAAGCGATTCGCGCAATAGAATCGCGGCGATATTCGCATTCGTTGCAAATCGAATTTTTCATGAAATTCGTAAGGAATTCGGGTTCGTCAACTTCGATTCGCTCATCTCTAGTTATGAACACTAAGGTTATCGGATGAGAGATGACCAGACCAATTGTAAGGGCATCAGAAATCCACCACCACTCCGGTTAGATGGATATAAGGCTATTCCTAGGTGTTTATCAGTGCCAGATGCAAGGCATGATGAACTTTAAAATAAACCCAAGTTGTAACTGTGAAGTTATCCGCAAACAAACCCAAAGGCATGGGCGTAGCTATAGAGGGCCCTGGTGCCTAAGGGGGCCCCATAACACATCTGCCCCATAAGAGACCAGTATTTTAATTGGCATATGGGGCCCTGTTGCAGATTCTGCATCGGTGACCAGAAGCTACAAGCTACTCCTCTGCCTATAGGACCTGGGATTGACAAGACTAGCAGAGATCAAAACGAAAAGGGTATGGATAAGCCAAACTAGCAGGCAAAGGGGAAACTAGAATACAGTCAGCAGGCAAGGGGTTAGCCAGAGTTCAGTGCAGAGTCAGATAGCCAGAGTAATGCTAGGTTTCCACGCAGGCTTTTTTTTGGGTGTTTTTTGGATATTTGGCACTGCAGTTTTTGAACCAAACTCAGAAGTGGATCCAGTAGGAAGGAGAAGTATAGTGAAAGTGAGAAAGTGAAAAAAAGAAGCTGTCACTAGGTGCTACTGACCTAAAGCACTAGGGTGAGTGGTTCTTAAAATAAGATGATGTGTGGCATATGTAAAGATCAGCTACCAAAAGAGGAGAAATCCTGTCACCATACCCCTGAGCTGTAGATGCTGATCAGCAGTTATTTGTCTGCAATCACTCAAATCCATTTGACAAACCATGAGGTCTGGTCAATATCTGCCGTGCGCTCTACAGAAATTGGTCCTATCTATTCTTCATTTGATCAATCACAAATACAATAATCCAAAGTCAGCAAGTTTTTTAGATCAATACGCTCGGAGGATTTTTATTTATTTTTTTGCCAGTATCTGTTGGCTGGCTTTTGCAATTGTTGCTATTACCTGTTCATTTTATGTTTGACGTCAAGAGAAGACGATGTGTACTGTGCCCAAAGGCCAAGCACTATCCCTTACACTGCTGTACAACATCATCTAAAGCAATTAGAAAATCAAACTCCAATTAAAGAGAATTTTATGAACATTAATTGGTTATTAACACAAATGAACATTTCAGAGTTTAAGCGTAAAATACATAATCAAAGGTCACTTAAATCTTTTCTTAGGTGGAAAAAGTTCTAATATGTGAATGAAAAAGTTTCAGAACATTTGCAACTTTTATATCAGCAAGAAAAGGGCAAATGACTCAGTGTTTGGTTTATTATATTTACATACTGTAGCATTGATATCAGATTCTATTTTTACTGGATTATTGTGTTCTTATGACAACCATTTCAACATGCTATATTTAGAACATCAGAAGTTAACATCAAAAGTCCAATAGGCAAAAAACTAATCAAAGCTATAGTACCAGGGCTGTCATCAGAAATTTGGGGCCCCTTACACAGCTTGTAGTCTGCCCCCCCCCCCCCCACACACACACACACACTCACTGTGGCACAGGCTGGACTTTGTCTTAGAATTGGGCTTAGGAACATAAAATAATACCTCCACTGCAAGACAACATATTAATTCTAAAGTGACTTAATAATACCACCATACTGTAAGGAAATAAAAGCCCATATACACAGACCAGTATGACTAATAACACCACTATACAAGGGACACATAGTTCCGCCACACCATCCACACCATGACCACTACTGCTATATTGTAATTGAATAAAAACCATTATACAAAAGTTCAATAACCCCCATATAGAAGTATATTTGAGCTGTACAAAGGAGCTGCAGACCATATAAGTGACTACAGTTATATACTCACAAGAGGCGTCTTCACTGATTGGAGTCATTCATGTTTTTCTTTCTTCTCCATCTGTCCTGCGTCATTATGATGATGTCTCTTGGCCACAACTCGTCTCCACCGAATCTGCCGGACAAACATTTTAGGCTTCTCTTTACAGCACAGTTCTTACCGCTATACAAACCCCCCAATATTTATTACATTGCCCCATATAGAAGTCCCTTCTGTGCACCTGTTTTGAATTAGGCCCCAACATTGTCCTCATAAATTATAACAGCCCCTCACATGGCTGCCATATATAATAATGCCCCCTCACATTGCCACAATATATAATAACGGCCCCTCACATTGCCCCTATACATTATAATGCCACTGTACATTGCCCCCATGTATAATAATGCCCCCTTGCATTGCCCCATACAGTATGCCACTGTACATTGCCCCCATACATAGAAATGCCCCTTGCATTGCCTCCATACGTGATATTGCCCCCATACATAATATTGCCCCTATACATTGCTCTCATACATAATAATCCCCCCTTATATTGCCCCCATACATTGCTTTGTCCCCCACATGGTCCCCATACATTATAATGCCCCTTCACAAAAAACACAAAAACACCACTCACCTCTGCCTCGTTCCCCCGCAGCTCCATTTCTCTCTCTGCTTCCTGTGCGGACAGCCTTTGCAGAGCCACTGCCGCACAGGATGCCCGGACTGGAGTGACAGGATGGAGCCGCCGGCTCCTTTCTGTCACGTCAGCCACCGCAGCAGAGCGCATGCTTGACATTGTGTGCGTCTTAAAGGCGCGGTCAGTTTTGAAATCAGCGGTCACTCGAGGATTTGGGACAGGTGTCCTGAATCCACGGGTGCCACCCCCCCTTTCACCTACTGACCCAATCGGTGCGATGGGGCCCGCTGGTGAAGGGTACAGTTATGCACATGCAAGGACCGTTCCAGCACAGGTCCCCCCCTGATGGCGGCCCTGTGTAGTACCCAGTATATTACACTATGTACTTTGAAGATTATAAATAAGAACAATTATGTAACATGGGATTATGTTGTATTCTTCAGAAAATTGTTCCATATTCTTCCTGTTCCCTTTTTTCTTTATCCACAATTGCATTAAAATGAAAAAAATTTTCATTCTAAAAATGAAAATCTTTCAACCCATCAGAAAAATAAAATTCATACTGAAAATTATTCACATTCATCCTCTTACAGTTTTTATAGCATTTTCCTACGTTATGGAGAGACCAACAGTCTCATTGCCGATAACTGCTTGTTCGGATCATTGGATCAAACGATCGCTATCAGCCGCACATCTTCCTGTGTAAGCAGGAGGTGTACGGTCAACAGTGATGAATTTAAAGGGCTGTCCAATTATCCAGCGATCGTTTGTGCGGCCAAGCCACACGATTACTTGAGTCTTATGAAGGCTCAACAAATGAACGCTGACAAGTGCCTCCCATGGCCCTATGTGAAAGGGCCTTTCGATACAGAGAGATGGCTGTACTAGGCCTAGAAGGTACATATTGTGTAGTTGGACAATACAGTGCACATTGCACTATTACGTTGCACTATTATTACAGACTAGGAAAATTGTTAAATGTGACAGACTAGGTTTACATTACTGTAATATGGCTTACATGTTAGTTTTTTTTGCTATTCTTAAAAGTTGACCAGTTGCCCATAGTAACCAATCAGATTGCTTCTTTTACTCTTAAAAAGGCTTCTGAAAAATGAAAGAAGATATCTGATTGGTTGCTATAGGCAACTGGCTTTCCTCTGCACAGGTTTTGATAAATCTCCCTATTGTTATTTCTATGGACTGAGTTGAAATACGCATCACATTAAAACAAAATTCTGGGGTATAGAAGTGACAAGTAAAATTTCACTTTTATTTCAAAATTGCCTTAAAATAACTTGAGATGTAGCTCCACATAACTACTACTGCTTCAGTAATACACATAATGATAGCATGCAAAAGATATGACAGAAATATAATCAATTAACCAATCAAAATATACACTCAGTAAGGCTGTCCAATCCTCCTTTAGGTATTGGTAATGCACTAAGAAAAGAATTATATATTTAAATACTATCCCCATAGTACTCAGTAACATGGCATATTGAGGGGTACATGTACAGTGACCCCCCGACCTACGATGGCCCTACATACGATAATTTCAACATACGATGCTTTTGTATGTCGGAGCCATCGCATAAACGGCTATCCGGCAGCTCATCTGCCACCGGATAGCCGTTTACGTTGCCCCGTGTGGTACACTGACGATCACTTACCTGTCCTCGGGGCTCTGGCGCGTCCTCTTCGGGATCCCCTGCATCGTCGGCACTCTCCATCGATATCATCACTTCGCTGTGCACGCCGTCCCGTCATCCAATAGGAGTGGCGTGCGTAGTGACGTGATGGCGGCAACGGAGAGCGAGGATGCCGGGAAAGCAGAGGACACCCCGAGGGCGACATCCAGGGCAGCGGTGACGGTCCAGAGCAGCGGGGACAGGTGAGTACAACTTCCTCTACCAGTGGTCTTCAACCTTCGGACCTCCAGATGTTGCAAAACTACAACTTCCAGCATGCCCGGACAGCCGTTGGCTGTCCGGGCATGCTGGGTGTTGTAGTTTTGCAACATCTGGAGGTCCGCAGGTTGTAGACCACTGTCCTATACTTTTACATTGCACGGATCCCTCAACATACGATGGTTTCAACAAACGATGGTCCATTTGGAACGGATTACCATCGTATGTTGAGGGACCACTGTAAAGTAATAGCTCACTCCACCAAATGCTACTCTGACCCTAGACTTCCTGCCTTCTCCCTAATTTCCCAAAAACTCCCTATAAGGCCACCTTTACATATTCAGTATATCAGTTGTCTGACAGTGTATCCCTCCGGCGTGCACCAGAGGAAAACTGGTGCTAGGACTGATCCATTCACTAGAATGAGATAGTTCACAATCAGTCGGCATCTCAATTTGCCAAAGTATGCCCACTAAATCTAAACTTCACGCCTCCCTACCTACTGGCCCATGCACATAAGATCAGCCATGCAGTGACCTCCTCGAGGCTGACGTCATAATTAGTTTTAGTGCGCGAGACACTGCACCTCCCTGTGTTCAACATCAGGTGTTTCTAAATTTAATTGCCATAGGGACTATCAGCACGTCCCCAACAAGCTCCCTAACCTGTCATGGTGCTTTCAGTATCATACCGGAGCTTCATGTGGCCCCAAATTGATGTAAACAACAATTATATCAAAAGCATTGAATAGTGATGAATGTATTATACAAGTTTTCCAAATGTATCAGAAATATTAATTGGTGATACATGTATGTTAAATGATTTGATGTGTGACAGTAATGTTATGGATGCCAAACACATATCAAATGGCCAACCAGTTTAGATGTAAAAAAGATATAACAGTAGCGCTGACAACTCAACAACAGCTTATATGCCCCTTACATTGCGTACCATCCAGCACCCCCTCCCGAGCCAGGGTACCACCTGGGTGTTCTCCACTCGCCAGGGTGGGTTAGAGGCAGACATATTCCACTCAATCAGGGATTTCAAACTACATTAACCAAAATCCCATCATTAATGCATCCACTTGCCAGTATCTTGCTCCCAGTCCAACCAATCAGGCATTATCCAGGGAAAAACTTTTTTTTATATATCAACTGGTTCCAGAAAGTTAAACAGATTTGTAAATTACTTTTATTAAAAAATGTTAATATTTCAGTACTTATGAGCTGCTGAAGTTGAGTTGTTCTTGTCTAAGTGCTCTCTGATGACACCTGTCTCAGGAACTGTCCAGAGTAGAAGCAAATCCCCATAGCAAACCTCTCCTACTCTGTGCAGTTCCTGAGATAAGCAGAGATGTCAGCAGAGATCACTGCTGCCAGACAGAAAAGAACAACTCAACTTCAGCAGCTGATAATTATTGGAAGGATTAATATTTTTTAATAGAAGTAATTTACTAATCTGTTTAACTTTCTGGAGCCAGTTGATATTATAAAAAAAAAAGTTTTTTCCTGGAATACCCCTTTAATGCTCTCTTTATTTCCCTAACAGATAAAACTAGCATTACATAAAACTACCATTACAAAAAAGAACTTTGTTAAGGTATTCACATGTAGCATACCACCTCCAGAAAGGTAGATGCATGGTGGTCATGCTCAGGGTAATCTTGTGACCGATCCTGCAAAATAGAACACCATTGCCTACCTATGGGTACCCATCTAAAAAATTTGCATTAGGGAGTTGGGATGAACATATTCATGCAATCACATAACTGATCATTTCTAAGCATCCATCTTGACAATTACCAATTATTGTATTCCAAAAAGTGGCACCCTATATTATGTGACCATCACCTAATCCTATCCGTCAGTGTTACAGACTCTTTATTATAAAGCAGGAACAAGTATTTGTATCCAGACATTGCAATTGACTTAAACTAAACCGATGAAGCCCTGGGATTTGTTCAGTCCGAGCAGTAGAGAATTCATCCATTTAATCCACTTATAATGTGACAGTAAACGCCTATGTTCATCAGTCTTTCGAGAATAGTATCATCTCTAAAAGAATGTATAATAATTTATTGGTTGATTTTCCCCATACCCCAATTTTGTATCTCATTCCAAAAATCCACAAGAATCGCGACAGGCCCCCGGGGCGCCCGATCGTTTCGGGTACGGGCTCCCTGTTGGAGCCGCTCGCGATCCTTGTGGATAGCTTCCTCCAACCTGAGGTTAAAAAATGAGATCGTTGTCTCCAAGATACTACTCGTTTTCTACAATGTCTTGATGAAATAGATACTACACATGTAAAATATTTATGTACAATGGACATACAAAGTTTATATACTAACATCCCTCAAACAGAAGGAGCTGAATGTATACATGAAACTTTGTGTAAAAACAAAAACTTAAGCAATCAGATTATTGCATTTTTGATGAATATTTTGGACTTCGTCCTACATAGAAATTATTTTTGTTTTGACACCCAATTTTTCTTGCAAGTATGCGGGACTTCGATGGGGTCCCCCGTCACCCCAAGTCTTGCTAATATTTTCATGCATGCATTCCAGGAGAGATTCGTCTTTTCCTCCCCAGACATGGAGATTCCACTGACGTGGCTACGTTATGTGGCCGATATCTATATGCTCTGCTCTGGGGGGGGGGGGGGGACGGACGAAGGAATCTCTCCTCGAGTTTGTACATAAATTAAATACGGTACACTCCACTATTAAATTTACAGTTACATGCAATCCCAATTAAATTCAATTTCTGGATGTGGAAGTCATAAAAAATGATAAAACATTCAATACCACCTTATACGTTAAAAGTACAAACAAATATAATATGTTACATAAAAAAAGTTTCATAATCCAAGCATTTTTCGAGGTCTACCAAAAAGTCAATATATTAGAGCCAAAAGAATAATTAATAAAGCTGAGGAATATGAAAGAAATAAGAAAATTATTACAGAAAAATTTGAAAAGAGGATATTCCTAAAAAGAATTAAGAAAAATAGAAATGGAAGTATTTTCCTTAGACAGAAAAGACCTATTAAAGAAAAAAGAAAAAAACGAGAAGAAAAAAAATTGAGAGAGTAATGTACATTAGTACATATGATAGACACATTAACCTAATTAAAAAAAAACTATTAACCCCTTAAGGACGCAGCCCATTTGGGCCTTAAGGACGCAGAAAATTTTATTTTTACGTTTTCATTTTTTTCCTCCTCGCCTTCAAAAAATCCTAACTCCTTTATTTTTTCATCCACAGACTAGTATGAGGGCTTGTTTTTTGTGCAACCAGTTGTCTGTTGTAATGCCCTCACTAACTTTACCATAAAATGTATGGCGCAATCAAAAATACTATTTGTGTGGGGAAATTAAAAAGAAAACCGCAATTTTGCTAATTTTGGAAGGTTTCGTTTTCACGCCGTACAATTTATGGTAAAAGTGACGTGTTCTTTATTCTTTGGGTCAATGGGGGAGATTTATCAAAACCTATGCAGAAGAAAACCTGCCCAGTTGCCCATAGCAACCAATCAGCTTGCTTCTTTCATTTTTATGAAGGCCTGTGAAAAATGAAAGAAGCGATCTGATTGGTTGCTATGGGCAACTGGGCAAGTTTTCCTTTGCACAGGTTTTGATAAATCTCTCCCAATATGATTAAAATGATACCCGTGATAGCATACTTTTCTATTACTGTTGCGCTTAAAAAAAAATAACAAACTTTTTAACCAAATTAGTACCTTTAAGATCCCCCTATTTTGAAGACCTATAACTTTTTCATTTTTCCGTATAAGCGGCGGTATGAGGGCTCATTTTTTGCGCTGTGATCTGTACTTTTTATTGATACCATATTTGCTTATAAAGCTTTTAATAAATTTTTTATTCATTTTTTGGAATAAAATGTTATAAAAAAAAGCAGCTATTGTGGACTTTTTTTTTTTTTTTACGTTCACGCCGTCCCCCGTACGGTATCTAACATTTTATTTTAATAGTTCAGATATTTATGCACGCGGCGATACCAAATATGTATATAAAATATTTTGTTAACACTTTTAGGGGGTGAAATAGGGAAAATTGGGCAATTTACGTTTTTATTGGGGGAGGGGGTTTTTCAATTTTTTTTTACTTTATTTTTTTTACTTTTTTTACTTGTATTTTTACACTTTAATAGTTCCCATAGTGGACTATTTAAAGCAATCACTCGATTGCTAATCCTAATCCTGTTCAGTGCTATGTTTAGCACATAGCACTGATCAGGGTTATCTGTGATCTTCTGCTCTGGTCTGCGGGAAGGCAAATCAGAGCAGAAGACTCCCGGAAGACAGCGGATTCAGGTGAGGGGACCTCCAGCTGCCGTGCTGGATGATCGGATCGCCGCGGCAGAGCTGCCGGCGATCCGATCATCCAATTAAGTGTCTGTGATGCTGCAGATGCCGTGATCGGTATTGATCACGGCATCTGAGGGGTTAATGGCGGACATCTGCGGAATCACGGATGTCCGCCATTACCAGCGGGTCCCTGGCTGCGATCAACAGCCGGGACCTGCCGCGCATGACCGCGGTTATGCTTAGGACGTAAATGTACGTCCTGGTGCGTTAAGTACCGCATCACCAGGACGTACATTTACGTCCTTCGTCGTTCAGGGGTTAATAAATATTGGGGAATATTGAAATCTGACCCTAAATATGGAAAGTTATTTAAAGAGACCCCCATGTTTATACATAGTAGAGGAAAAACAATAGGCAACATGATAATACGAGGAGATATCTCAAACAAGAAAAAAGATTATCAGACATTTCTAGGAACTAAATGAAAAAGGTACATACCCCTGTTTATCATTTCCTCATTGTAAAAATATCATTAAAGGAGAGAATATCTACCATCCTAAGAAAGGTTCAAAAATGTCATGCTGCGGTTTTTTCACATGTAATACAGAAAATTTTATCTAAATGTTGAAATGCCCATGTGGTAAAAATTACATTGGTCAATCCAGTAGAAAAATTAAATTAAGGATAGCTGAACACAAAAATAATATTAGGAAAGCATTAACAACTAAAACAGTAGGAGAATCCACTAAATATAGCGAGACTACAGTAGCGAGACACTTCTTAGAAGCTAATCATAATGTGAATAAACTTCGATGGCAAATCTTAGAACAAGTTCACACAGAGACGAATGACACTCAGAACCGCAAGCGTCTCTTGCAAAGGGAGGCTTATTAGATCACTTATATGGAAACATCTTCCCCATCAGGCTTAAATGAAGTCTGTAGTTATAAAGCTTTTTTGTAAAGAAATAATATGTAATATCCATAGGTTAGATTGGTAATCTCACATATAATATACCATGTTAACAATTAGTATGTCCTATAGGATAACATACACATAGTGGGAAAAAAATTTCATTTACCTGACAATTAATCAAGTGAGAACCCAGGTGTGAGATTCCTATATCTTCCCTCGGATATGCAGGACCTAGTACGCATGAGTAAGGGAAGGTCCCCCGAAACGTCGCGTCATGACCCTGATGGCTCCCAGCTAGTGTGTTAAGACCTCTGCTAGACTGGATGTGTGAAGACATCCCATCTGTCAAGCTGACTTAAACTACAGAAAAGATCCAAATAAATATGAAAATATGAATCATCTAACCGTGAGTGCTGGAATTCATTTGAATAAGTGTACAGCCCATGTTCGTTTATACATGTATCTAATGTGGAGACGGTGAATATACACAGTTGGGCGTTTTGCACAGTCTACACAGAGACTCTGTTCATTTCAAGTAAACGCCTCCTATCACAGTCAACTTTACGTGGACCCTGCGGTATCACTTGGATACCTATGAAGCATACTGTGCTGGAATCACTTTTATGGATGTGGTGGACATGTCTGGCCACTGATGTATCTCTGTTATGCAAGATATCATTGAAATGGTCCCATATCCTTCCACAAAATTAACATCAGGTTTTGCCAACAAAATCCAAAGGACATGTACATTGTGCCAGGTACATCACACCTGAGGACCTGCAATTTATGAAATCATAGATGGTATAAGATATCCCATTGGCAGAACTATCGAAAGATTTTTCTTGTGGAGACATATTCACAAGGCTAACAGGAATCATACTTAAAGACCCCATTCAGTTTTCAGTCCAACTAACTACCAGGACCTCTCCTGAGTTAAAGATGACCTTGTGACCAGGTCCCTAATACTTGGTCCCTTCTTAAATGTTATTTGCAGTCTGTGCCCTACTGCCTGTTTGATATCCTCATCTGCTGTGAGGATATCCCAGTTTTTGCCCTTTCCTGGATGGAAACTCTCCCACCTCAGGAGATCATTTGTGGAGGTGGGCTTTCTGTAGACAGACATTTCTATGTTACCTTTTCTCCCCTAGTCAACAAGATGTCAAGCAATGATTGTCTTTGGGTGTCCTCTTCACAGGTAAAGCGGAGGTTTAGGTCATTCCAGTTCAGAATACCCACAAACTCTAAGAACTTATCGCCTGATCACAAGATGAATACATAATCTTTATACCTCAGCCACATGGACAGATGACGTTGCCAGTTCCTCTCCAAATACCACTGCAGATATGAACGTCTATGTGCAACAACCTTCTAATAATATCCCGATGAGCATTAATTGGTGAAATACAGCGCAGGAGGTAAGGTTTTTCTATTTGTGTGGCATCTGCACTATTGCACTTTGTGTCCACAATGCACTTTACTGTGTCTGTCCATCCCTTGCTCCCTACTACTGTCTTTATTGTAGGGACTTTTATTGATGGACCCTGGATATTGAGTGAGCTCTACCAGCACTCTACCAGCACCCTTCAAAATGCCCTGTATTTATATAGCTATATTTCTACGGACTGGAACTATTGTTTCGCCCTAGAACATTTTCTGTTCTGCTACACTACTGCCTTACCTTTAGATATACAGAGAACCAGAGAAAAGAATATAACCAGGGGCATAATAAGTAATCATGGAACCATGGCAAGATGTGTAATAGGGCTCTAGTCCACCATGGCTAGTTTCTGCAGCACGTTCAGGAAATCAAAGTACAGAGAAATGCACACAGTGATGTCATACTACTGGAATAATGCATACAATGATGTCACAGTACAGAGTTAATGCAGAGAGTGATGTGGGGTTGCCCAGTACAGGGGTTGTACTCCTTTACCCTTGCTGCCCTATCAGGCAGCCTCCCTGCAGTGTCCCCTGGGCCCCCCTGCATTTGTTCCCTTTGTACAGTTATTGTTATGCTATGTAATGTATATAAAATGTTGTAGCTTTAAAGGGTACCTCTCATCAAATAAACTTTTGATATATTTTAGATTAATGAATGTTGAATAACTTTCCAATAGCATGTTAATGAAAAATATGCTTCTTTCTATTGTATTTTTCCCGATCAGTCCTGTCAGCAAGCATTTCTGACTCATGCTGGAGTCCTAAACACTCAGAGCTGCCAGCCTGCTTTGTTCACAGCCAAACAGGCTGTGAACAAAGCAGGCTGGCAGCTCTGAGTGTTCTCCTTTGTGAACAAAGCAGACTGGCAGCTCGTAGTGTTTAGGACTCCAGCATGAGTCTGAAATGCTTGCTGCCAGGAATGGTAGGGAGACCCCTAGTGGTCATTTCTTCAAAGTGGAAAATTAAATAGAAAGAAGCATATTTTTTAATAACATGCAATTGTAAAATTATTCTGCATACATTAATCTATAATATATCACAAGTTTTTTGATGAGAGGTACCCTTTAAGAACAGTTGTCATGGGGTTGAACATCTATCATGCGATTGTAACCCAGTGAGGTGTCAGTGACCATGTGACCAAAGGGTGACCTATGGGACCCCACCAGAGTCTCTTCTATATAAGTCCTGGGAGGAATCGCTTAACTCTCTTCTCTTGGGAGACAGTCTTTGCTGAACCACAGTGCAGTCAAGTCATACGTGTGTGTCTGGAGTCCAGAGGAGGCCTAAAGTCTGTCAAGCAGCCACACGTTTACAAGACCAATACCCCCAGGTCTCAGTCAGAGCTGGTAAACTACAAACGGGGTATAGTCAGTCAAGACAGTCAAAGTCAACCTGTCTTCAGTCAGCCTGGCCTGCATCAAAATTGTCCACTACAAGTCCCAGCAAGCCCTAAGGTCTCTGAATTCACTGGTCACCTCCATGGGCCTGGCTAAACTGTATAGGCTATTCCACCTGTCTAATTCAGTAAAGCTACCATTGTTCTGTAACTTAGCGTCTGAGTCATTATTGCCCCCGTGCCTAGCCCAGGATCCAGCAGTATACCTTCGGGTGGTATTGAGGATAAACCACACCCTGGCATCACAAATACAAGGGGTAAATGCCATCTGCCCCTAGGGTAATTCCATCTGCCCTGCATCACACCCTCTACCACAACTTTTGGCGTCCTACTAACAGGATACGGGAGTGTGCCTTATGCCTAAAGTACCCCCCCAGTCTGAACTGTGTCCAGTATTGCAGAGTAAAATTTGCATGCAGATGTGAACAAAGTTTGCGCCAGAAAGTGTACAGGACTTTGTCAGTGAAAAGCGTTTAATCTGAGGTGCTTGTGAAATAAATGGGGAGGTGAAGAAAAGATTGTTAACTGCCATTGTGAACTGTAGAGAGTCTGTACCTACAAGGGTTAACTTGGTCTGGTATTTCCCCCACATGCGAGCAGTCTCATCTCCGCCCCGTCAGTCCCCAGCGTTGACACCTCTTCAGTACAGCAAGGAGGAACCAAAGAGCCACCCTGTGTTGCACAGGGAAAGATTTTTTCGACTGGACCAAAATAGGAAGTTCCCTGGGCGCAGTCATATTGGAAGCTCCGGCTGCTGCGCTCGTCTCCGATGTAATCTGCACCGATATTCATGGGGGACCCTGTCCTCCCGACCTACAATTGAGACCCCTTCAATTGAGGGATTTCCAAGAGAGGATATAGAGTTTATTCATCTTTAACTCTTTTCCTCCTAACCAACAGGTGCAATTGCTCACAGGACAACTCCAGGGACTGGCGCTAGAGGAAGTCCACACCTGGCCAGCCTCCGAGAAGGCAACTGTGGAGCCGATCTTTGAAGGACTGTACCAGGTATTTGAGTCACATTCTCCCTCAGAGGTACGTCTCCGGCTATATGAAAGCAACAAAAGGCAAGTGAGACCTTGAGAGCGTATGCTGTAGCCCTGCAGAATGCCCTAGAGACAGTTCAGAAATTAGATGGTATAACTCCCGAGCATGGCAACAAGGTGTTAATGGACAGATTTATTGATGGGGCTCATTATAAGTGGGACAAAGGCCAGCTCCCCGCTTTAAAAAGACTGGCTATCCAAGTGATTTAGTCAGGAACTGAGTTAGAAGAAGTTTGTACACACCTTACACCCATTCAAGAGCCACTAGGGGCGGTAGCCAGACCTAAACCACCACTTTACCAGCCCCCGCCCCAGTGTCATCTACTTTGCCAGTCACTGCAGCATAAGATTTGCAGTGTGTTAAGCAGGACATTGAACAGCTAACTAAGGCTGTGAAGGAGCTTGCCACCCGGGCTACTCCACCTGACCATGAACCACACCACAATTTCAATTACCGTAATCCTCCACCCAATATTACTCAGGGAATCAAAGAACTTTTTGTACCTACTGTAATAAATAAGGTCATTGGAAAATGCAGTGTTGGGATTTAAACGGATATCCCCTGGGGTCAAGGACCGGCCCTCAGGAAAACAGTCATCAGGTCCAACCCCCCAACTACCTAAATCAAGACTCTTACTTTATGTCGCCTTCTGCCCCTATGTAAAAGTAATTGTAGAAGGTGTACCTTTAGAGGCGTTAATAGATACAGGGGCACAAGTGTCTACCATACCTAGTCAGTCTAGCATAGTTAATGCTAATGTCAGTTCATATATACAGTATTACTGCTTCAGTGATGTACATAGAGTTTTGTGTATAAACTAGTAAAATGCCTAGTTAGGGCTGTATATTTTCAGTCCATAATGTGTTAACATGTCTAACCTTTTTCCTGTCCTCGTGTACAGGGTGCTCTATGGGCCATAGGGTTCCCCTGAGATATAAGTAAGGCACATATAGTGACAGAGAGGCTATGTATATAGGTAATGTTGTTCTAATGTCAAAAAGTATGTATAGTGTTCTGGGGAGAAGTAGCATTCACCAAAAGGGCCCCAGCAACTAAAGCATCAGGTAGATAGCCTCCGGCAGCCTGATCCAGATCAGGTGGGTAAAAAATGTGTTATGGATGCAGTTGCGAGGTTTATAAATCCCACATGTTTGTAATCCCATCACCAAAGGAGCATGTAAGGACATTGTTGAAAAAATTCCACATGGACTTGTCCCAGTTATATTATTCATTACTCAAACCTGTGAAGGACATTTGGGAACAATGCCCAGGAACTGTTGTCATCACTAGGCCCCAGTGGCCACTTTCAGTCGGTCGTCCTCCAGGACTCTGCGCCGAGGACGGCTGTGTTTAAGAGGGGGAGTTTGTGGTGGCCCAGTACAGGAGTTGTATTCCTGTACCCTTGCTACCCTGTCAGGCAGCCTCCCTGCATTTGTTCCCCCTGTACAGTTATTATGTTATGTCATGTATATAAAAATGTTGTAGCTTTAAGAACAGTTTTCATGGGGTTAAACATCTGTCATGTGATTGTAACCCAGTGAGGTGTCAGTGACCATGTGACTAAAGGGTTACCTATGGGACCCCATCAAAGTCTCCCCTATATGAGCCCTGGGAGGAGTCTCTTCAATCTCTTCTCTTGGAAGAAAAAGTATTTGTTGAACCACAGTGCAGTCAAGTCCTAGGTGTCTGTCTGGAGTCAAGAGGAGGCCTAAAGTCTGTCAAGCAGCCACAAGTCTATAAGTCCATTACCCCCAGGTCTCAGTCAGAGCTGGTAAGGTACAAAGAGGGTATAGTCAGTCAAAATCAACATGTCTTCAGTCAGCATGGCTTGCATCAAAATTGTCCCAGTCCACTACAAGTCCCAGAAAGCCCTAAGGTCTCTAAAGTCACTGGCCACCTCAGTGGTCCTAGATAAACTGTATAGACTATTCCACCTGTCTAATTCAGTAAAGCTACTGTTGTTCTGTAACTTGGTGTCAGAGTCCTTATTGCCCCATGCCTAGCCCAGGATCCAGCGGTATACCGTCGGGTGGTACTGAGGATAAACTACGCCCTGGCATCACGAATGCAAGGGGTTAATGCCATCTGCACCTAGAGTAATTCCATCTGCCCTGTATCACACCTTCCACCACAGATGTCACAAGGTAAGGGGATAATGCTCAGAGTGATTTCATAGTACAGGAATCCACACAGTGAGAACATAGTACAGGGTTAATGCACACAGTGATGTCAAAGGGTACAGGGGTAAAGCTCACAGTGTT
The DNA here is from genome assembly GCF_029499605.1 of Hyla sarda. Classification (NCBI taxonomy): domain Eukaryota; kingdom Metazoa; phylum Chordata; class Amphibia; order Anura; family Hylidae; genus Hyla; species Hyla sarda. The sequence goes on from NC_079193.1 coordinate 288,704,640, forward strand.
ATTACAGTACACTGTATAATATTGAGAAGAATTATGCCGATATGCTAATGATAAAGGAGATATCCCAATTATGGGGAAGGAAGATATCAATGCAGTAATGGACAAAGGGAAAGATAGATTTAGGATAGGGAGACAAAATCTGAGTGGTGGAATAACGGGATTAAAGACAATGGTGGAGGAATTGGGATGGGTGGATTACTGAAATGAGAGGAACCCGGAATTAAGAACATACTCATGTTATAATAAATCATAGGAAACATTATCCCGCATAAACATAATAATTGGGGACAGGGAGGTTATGCCATGGGTAAAGAGAATAAAATATGAGTCCCGGAGTATATCTGATATCGCACCAGTCATGCTCCAAATGGTAAATAAAAAAAAATACCAGATAAGCATGAGAATAGACCCATTTTGGATAGAAGTATGGGGGGGGGGGAAGACAGTGAGGTAGGGGATAAAATAAAAGCATATTTTGAGATTAGTGATGGAACAACTTCAGAGGGCATGGATTGGGATGCTTTTAAGGCTGTATTTCGAGGTATTTGTAAGGAGAGAATGGCAAGGATGAAGAAAAGAATGAAGAAAGAGTAAGAAGAGATGGGAAAGAAGGTAGAGGAAGCAGAACAGCGCTTTGCAGCAACAGGGTTGGAAAAAGATAGAAAAGAATGGGAGAAGGCAGTAGGGAGGTATAAAGAAGTATTAACAAAGGGAGCAAAGGATACACTGTGCCAGGCCGAGGAGAAGAGGTATTTAGAGGGAGAGAACCCAGGGAGTTGGTTGGTTTACAGAAGAAGGCAAAAAGTTAATAGCAGTCGTTAAAGATAAAAAGGGGCAGATAGTGAAAGAACAGGAAGAAATTACAAAGGTTTTTCTAGAAAGAGCTAGAGCTGTATACCTCACAGGTAAAAGCAGGACAGGAAGAAATACGAAAATATGTGGAGGAATATGAGTTACCAAAACTAACGAAGGAAGCTGCGGACATGCTAGAAGGGGAGATTACAGAAAGTGAAGTATGGAAGGTGGTAAAAGAGGCACCCAGATCAAAGGCTTCGGGCCCGGACGGGATATCTTTCGAGCTGTATAAAAAGTATGCGAATATCTAAGTCCCTAGGTTAGTGAAACTATTTAAAGATATTCTAAAGAGAGGAATACTTCCCCCCTCAATAAAGGGTATATTCGGGTCGTCTTATACTTGAGTATATACGGCGGTAAATATAATCTGAAATTTGTAGCACAATTTTTTGAAGAAGAGAAACTCAGAACATTTGAGGATCTGAGCGCACAGTATAAAATTCCTAGTAATATGATGTCACTATTTAGGTATGCACAGTTAAGAGAGGCAGTCAAAAAAAATAGATAAGAAAGAAGAATTGAGAATTAATGACTGCCCGATAATGAAGGTGTTAAGGGAAGGCACGGATAAAAAAAATTATTTCCAAGATGTATAAAATAATGATGGATGTTAATAATAAGGGAGAAAAGCACTTTAGTATAAAAGAATGGGAGAAGGAGATAGGTCAAGTAACATAAAGGGAATGGAGAGGGATTTGGGAAGAAAATTTGAATATTATTAAAAACAGTTCACATAGAGTTACACAATTTTTTATAACACAAGTTATATTACACGCCGCAACTGCTGGGAAAAATAGACAAATGTAAAAAATATAAATGCCCAAGATGTGAGAACGAAGGAATGGGGTTCTTCCATTTGTATTATGAGTGTCGTGTGCTTAAAGAATTCTGGATGAACGTGGTAAAGATGATAGAAGGAAGGCTAGAACTGAAGGAAGGAGGTAAATTGATATCTTGGTTACTAGGGGGAGAAAGAATGTAAGGAAGAAAGATGGACAAGATTCTAAGGGTATGTCCAAACTACGGAGTGTGAACGGAATCTCTGCTCGCAGAATTCCGCGAGTGGAGATTCAGCCTGGCACTGCGCCGTCACCATTGATGGCTTTGTAGTACTCACGGACTTCTGCGCAAAGAATGAACATGTTCTTTCTTCGCGCGGAACAATTTCAGCCTCGGAATTGTCCGCCGCTGAAATTCCGCAGTGTGAACGGGTCTCACAGAGACCCATTGACACTAATGTTAAGTTCATACCGCGGAATGCTGTAGTGTGAACATACCCTAAGAGGGAAAGTGCAATTTGCAACAAGATGATTGGTGGCAAGAAAAAGGATGTCTAAAGAAGCTCCAAATATTGATGAACTTAAGATTACAGTATGCAAGATGATGAATTTTAAGTTCTGTTGGGCAGCTAAGGCTGGGTGCTTGGCTAAGTGTCACATAATTTGGGATAAGTGGATTGAAGGAATGACAGAGAGAGAAAGATTGTGTTTGGTGGAGAGTCTTAGATAAAGGTATAAGGTGAAAATATTGTTGTTGTTTTTATTTTTTTTTTTTTTTTTCTCCCTTCTGCCATGGGGTGTGATAAGGGGGGGGGGGGTAGGGGTTGGGTGGGGTGATGATATACATTTTTAAGGGGAGGTGTTCTGTCCGACCGAAGCCAGTAGTAAATATAAGATGGGTAGGTGTTATTGTCTTATTTCTTTTTTTTGTTTTGTTTTCTTCTTTCCTGCTTGTCTGTTCTTCATTATGGGTTTTCTTTCTTGATTTTTGGCCTTCCCCCTCCCCACTTCCCTTCTCTCCAAGTTGGAAAGAAAATTGAGTGATTGAGAGCCATTGCACTGGATCAAGCGGACCAAGTGAATTAATTAAATGAGTGGTTTTCCTGATAAAATAAAAAAAATTAAAATAGTTTCTCAAAGGTCCTCCCCAAAATTGTTGACCCTGGAGTGTGCGTAATAAACGCATCAGAGGTGGAGCACAAATAGTCAGAGAGGAGTTGGGCTTGAAGGCACAGCACTCCTCGCTGGCAAGGGGAGGAAAATGGTAAATTTCAAATTAGTGGGAGGGGGGGGGGGGGGGGGAAATGGTGGTAGGGAATTCAATGAAGATATGTATGGTAATGACCAGGAGAGAGAAAGTGAGGAAATAGGCGAGAGGGAGGAAATTAGCAATGCGACTGGGTCTGGACTTAAAGTTGGATTCAGAGGGGGGGGGGGGGGGGGGGGAGTTAAATGCTACTATCCTATTTTTTGTTTGGCTTTAGGATAAAAAGGTTTATTTGGGGGAGGAGGTGGGCGGGGAAGAGGAGGAGAGGTGGTATTAGATAAAGCAAAAGGTATATTTGGACGGTGAGGGTTGGACAGAGCACTGGAACCAGATTGGAGGCATGTATAGCGGGGGAGGGGTAAAAAAGAAAAATGTTTAGGGATATTGTAGTAATGTCACAATATATTATACTTTACCTAGCAATGTCAAAACACATAAGATATACAGACAGCAATGTCATAGTGCAGGAAAAGTGGATAATGCACACAGCAGAGGTAACATAGGGTGCAATACTAAATTTAGAATGGGGCCACATTAAATTTACATACATTTTACCACTAAGTAAACCTAATGTCAAAGTGGAAATGGACTCCCTCAATTGTTGAGCCCCATACAGTAGCAGCTGTCATTCCTCCTACTTAGTGGTTTCACCCATGAACATAACTGAACTTTATGGAGGGAATTTTTTTTTTATATTTATATATAGACTACAGTATAATATATTTATAGTTTTGCATGAATTTTTGTGAACTGTAAGACACATAGATATATGTAGATATTGCTGAATGTCTACGAGTCAATTGCTGTATCATGAACATTTTAGTTGTCCTCATTTGTCAGACTGACATTTACATCCAACAATGTAACAACTGTGACCATCTGTGAAGTTAACATGCAATACATTTCCAGACTCAATTATCTTGTCATACTGCCTAGAATCTTGGTAAATTAATAAAATGCAATGTAGTAAATATTAATATAATACATTACAAATGATTGTAAGGAAATGTTATATCATATTGATAATCCAGACACTGGCAATGAAAGGGAAACTATATACTTTTCAGAATTTCAAAGGAAAATAATTACATAGAAATTCTGATTTATGAAGCCCCAGTGTCTTCTGTGCATCTAGAAAGCCTGCCTCTTGTTGAATAAACATTTTCTAAGTATGTTGTAAACATGTTAAATGGCCAGGAAAAGGGAGAGAAAAGAATTAATCAAAATTTCCTGTAGTGCATTGTCCATCTGTGTTTGAATCTGCTTGTAGTAGGATAAGACACAGCATGGAGAATATCTCATCGGTTTAGTAGACATTTTACATCACAGTAAGCGACAAGGAATCATTATAAAACATAACGCAGCATGCAAATAGGTTTCTGTTAGCTTTTTTTGTAATAATAAAAGAAGAACACAAACTCTTCTTTCTATGCATTTAATTTGTCCACAGGCTGTGTATGATGCCCCCTATAGGCCAGAAAGAATCGTCAGTAAGTACAGACATTTACCTTCCTGTAGTGCTGTTTGTTGGAGGTCCTGAGTCTCTGGGGCGGCTGCTCTTCAGCAGGAGGTGCTTGTGGTGTTTGGATGAGTACAGGTTTCTACAGCTGGCGCCAGTAAATGGAAGCACTGCGGAGGGCTGTGATGCGACCCCTGGTGTGCCACATAGATCAAAGAAGAATTGAAAAATGGGTCTTGAATGAGCGCTGCTGTATGTTTCCCACAAAACGATTCCTTAGCAACTTGAGTTGCAACAAACAATAATGTATTCGATATGTATAAAAGTGGACAACGTGTTTTGGCGCTGACTGGCGCCTCCTCAGGTCCAAGAAGCCATTATTCTCTGTTGTCCTGCATCAGCAAACACGTGCTACTGTGGTGCGTGGGGGATAGATATACAGATAGGTTCCTTGAACGGCACACTGTTTAGACACTAAACCTATGGGCCGACATTTATCATTGTCTTTAGGCTGTTTTTGTGTCTAGAAAAGGCCCAAAAACACACAAAGCCACCGAAAAGTCTCTAAACTATACCAGCCCACACTTAGCTTAGCTTTATGGTGTATGTGAAGAGTAAAATTTCTGAAAATGTGTACCTGCACAAAATTTATGAAATGCTCTGTGACCATTTAATAAATTTGGTGCTCTTACACATTACCAGCACACAAAAAAGGTGTAGAAAAATGCTTTGCTTACACCTACAATGATAAACGCCGGCCACGGTCTCCTTAGAGTTGCCCCTATTTCTTAGCACAACTCAATAAGATTAGTTCAGCATATTAGAAGTGGTGGCGGGCACCACTATGTAAAGTCACTTTTTTCTTAAAGGTGTACACCACTGGTCAGCATTCAGAACATTACCTCCCGCGAAGGTAGGCTGCCGCGAAGCAGGTGGTCTCCCCCGGGCACGTTTGTCTCCAGAATTTCCACTTCTGCCACCATGCTGACTGCCAACCATGCTACCACCTTGCTGGCTCAGCTGCTGCCTCACGGGCAACCTGCAACCCTCTTCTCCTCACGACAATGAAACCCCTCCTGCACCCGTCTCCAAATTGCTTGATTGGCTTCATCATCATCAACAAGTGTCTGCACGTCACTGATGTCCTCCTCATATTCCTCAACAGTGTCTGCTTCAGGACCCTGAACGCTGGCAACACTACCTCCCATGTCACTCTTCATCACTATCTGCCCACCTAGCGGAGAAAGCGGTGGATGTCTCCTCCACTTCTTGGCTGGGCAGTAGCTGCTGACAGTCCTTTATTATGTTATCCTCACTGAATAGTGAAGCTGAACACACAGCATAAGATACTTCTGTAGGGGAGGGAACAGCATAGGACAGAGGCAAATGGGAGGACAGGGACTGTTCCCGGGCCATGCCAACTGAGGGTTGTGTCTGAGAAACCCATCGACTGTTGACTGGGGGTATCAGATGTCACTTCTGATAAAGTGGATGACTGTGTTAACCAATCGATGATGGCAGATGGGTTGCTGGTCAAGACAAGACTGCTAGCTGATACAGGGAGATCAGGCCTCTCACTGCGACTCCTGCTGCCACTCGTCCCTAGTCTGCTGCAACCTCTGCCTGATGAATTTAGGCCTCTGACACTCCTTTGTGCATGTCCTGGCACTTCTCTGCCTGACATGCTTAGTGCGTATATGAGGGAAGTACAATATGCTTCACTACACTTAAAACAGTATTTGTCTAGAACAGCAGGTGTATACTTTTGGCTGGCCTTTTACAGTATCTAGGCCCTTAAGACTTTATCAGGAACAAAATGGTACAACACTTTGATGTACATATTTGGTATGTACTTATGAGGGCAGAAAAATGCGCTACAGTATGCTTAAAAAAGTGTTTGTGTACACCACACTTTAGGCTGACTTTTCACAGTGAGTACTTTTGGCTGACCTTTCACAGTATCTAGGCCCTTGAGACTTTATCAGGAAAAAAAATGGAACAACACTTTGATGTACATAAGTGGTATGCATTTATGAAGGCAGAAAAATGTGCTACAGTACGCTTAAAAAAGTTTGTAAAACACCAGCCAGTGAGTACTTTTGGCTGCCCTTTCTCAGTATTTAGGCCCTTGAGACATTATCAGGAAAAAAATGGAACAACACTTTGATGTACGTAAGTGGTATGCACTTGAGTGCAGAAAATGAGGGCAAAAAAAATGCGCTACAGTACGCTTAAAAAAGTTTTTGTGCACAACACCAGCAGTAGACACCAGCGCTGCAGTACACAGTTCTCAATCTCACTCCCTTCCCTATCTGTGCTTCTAGCCAGGATTTGTGCTTCAGCTGAATCGCTGCTGTTCTTTGCAACACACTGCTCTCTGATGCTCTCTATAATAGACAGCTGTAGACAGTGACTGGGAGGTGGATCGCTGCAGTGAACATGCTTTTCTGTAACAAGCAAACTGCAAACTGACAGAACGCTGACTTGACTAGGAGGTAAATCGCTGCTGGAAAAAGCTTTTCTGTGTAACACACAGGGCTGTCTGTCCTTATGCATCTCTCTGCAGTGTAAGGATGAAGTGATAGGCCGCAATATGGCTGCCGATTATATAGGGCTGTGACATCACAGGGGTGACTGGCTTCTTGAAGGCTGCATCCTGCATGCGATTCAGGGTCATCCCACCTACCCTTGTTCCTGCCTTCCCAGGATTCCTTGCCCCATGTCCTCACATGTGGATCCGTCATTTTAGATGCCCTGGAGCATGGACCGCACTAAATGGAGTTTAATGAAGTGATTCGCGGCGATATTTGCATTCGTTGCGAATCAAATTTTCCATGAAATTCGTAACGAATTCGGATTCATCAGATTCGATTCGCTCTTCTCTAATAATAATCAAAAAGAATATTTAGAATAGTAAAGTTTAACCCCTTAAGGATACAGCCCATTATGACCTTAAAGGGGTATTCCAGGATTTTTTTTTTATTTGACTATGCTACAGGGGCTATGTATGACGGCTTTCTCACAATTATTCTGTGATTTTCACCGCAATATTTATTTTTACTAGCATACAAAATGACTGTTGTCTCAGATTTTTCTCAGGTTGCAATGCGGCCGATACCTGACTCACTAGTCAGCTGGTGACCTGTCTGCTTCAATGGGTCGAGGGATCACTTGATGGTAAAGAGATCAAACTGCAACTAATGCAACAGCTGTAGGCACCCTGATTGAAAACCACAGGTCTTTGAATGGATGCAGCTCATTTATGTTTCAATGGGTGGGGTGGCTGATGTGTGAGAGGGAGGAAAATGGAATTGTGGGAATTGTAGTCATAGAAAGAAAAGTCAAACAGGAAATACCAGTTCCAAAAAGCTATCCACAGTGTTATGGTAATCTCACAACATAGCCATTTATCCCCAAGACAATCGCAGATCCTTCCTAAGCATGTCCATTACTGCCTGCAAGGTACGTACTAAAATCACCTTATGGTGGATAACCCCTTTAAGGACCAGAGCTTTTTTTGCACATCTGATCTATGTCACTTTAAGCATTAATAACTCTGGGTTGCTTTTCCCAATCATTCTGATTCTGAAAATGTTTTTTCGTGACATATTCTACTTTAGGTTAGTGGTAGATTTTCATTGATACTTGCATAATTTCTTGGTGAAAAATTCCAAAATGTCATTATAAAGTTGACATGTTGGACTTGCTCTCCCTTAGCATAAATACACATCCGCATTTTGGTTCTGAGCACTTCCTGCCTGTCATCTTAGACAACGCCCTTGTAGTCGTGTTTACTCTGAAATGTTATACTTATGCGCCTGTATTATCATGTATGGGTAGCATTTAGGTGCACATATGAGGCCGGCAACTCATCAGCCTACTTGGATGGGGCTTACAGCCTGCCTCCCTCCTCCTATTGTATGTGTGTTCACTCATACTGGAGGTAATACTGAGAGCAGTCTATAAGTCGGACCAAAAGCTTTTGTAATTGCGCACTGGCCCCTGTTTTTTGCTTATTATGCACAGACAGGTTTAAGGTTGGGTCCCGTGCCATTTGAGAAACCTTGGCGTTGGTGTGCGGGCTCAGGTATGTCCTTCATGTAAGGATATACTGGCTAATGTCTAAATTTTACATCAGTTTTGAGGGTTAGCTAATGTCATTGTTACATCCACCACAGTAGTGTACCTATATTTGTAGTTGTTGGGTTTTTGTACTACTGTACTTTATATGATTTACATCCACACCCATCATCGGGGAAGGATGCCATTGTGGTACTTGCGGTCAGTTGCAGGCATCCTCCATTGTGTGCATTTTTTACTGGGGATTGCCCATAGCAACAGACTACAAGTGTAGGACTTGCTCTCCCTTAGTATAAATGCACATCCGTATTTTGGTTCTGAGCACTTCCTGCCTGTCATCTTAGACCACACTCTTGTAGTCATGTTTTTACTTTTGGAAGACATCAGAGGGCTTCAAAGTTCAGCAGCCATTTTTGAATTTTTCACAAAATGTTTTCACAAATTTTTCAGGGACCAGTTCAGATTTGAAGTAGATTTGAGGGGCCTTCATATTAGAAATTCCCCACAAATTACCCCATTATAAAAACTTGCACCCCTCAAAGTATTCAAAATGACATACAGAAAGTTTTTTAACCCTGTTTCACAGGAATAGCAGCAAAGTGAAGGAGAAAATTCAAAATCTTAATTTCTTACACACGCATGTTCTTGTAGAACCAGTTTTTGAATTTTTACAAGGGGTAAAAGGAGAAAAAGCCCCCAAAAAATTGTAACCCAATTTCTCTTGAGTAAGTAAATACCTCAGATGTGAATGTTAAGTGCTCTGTGGGTGCACGAGGGGGCTCAGAAGGGAAGGAGCGACAATAGGATTTTGGAGAGTGAATTTGGCTGAAATGTTTTTTAGGGGGCATGTCTCATTTAGGAAGCCCCTATGGTGCCAGAACAGCAAAAAAAAAAACACATGGCATACTATTTTGGGAACTATACCCCTCAAGTGACTTAACAAGCGTTACAGTGAGCTTTAAAAACCCCAAAGTTGTTTGGCAGCTTTTTGCTAAATTCGGATGTGTAACTGAATCACTAAAATGCAGTTTTTTTTATCCAAATTTACCATTTTTACAAGAGGTAATAGGAGAAAATGCTTTTGCGTATGGAAATACCCCATACAGACAGTACCCCCCTGGGGAAGGTGTATAGTGAGGACTTAACATTTGGAACGGACTGGTGTTCCCAAAATTTATTTTCCAGGAAAGTGTACTATGGGGAAAATTTAAATTACAATTTGACCACTGATAGGTCAATTATGTTCCCAGAATGATGACCCAGAGCATAGCCAAAAGTAAAAAATATGCCAACCCCAAACCCTATGCTCTGGATCATCATTCTGGGAATGTTATGTGTGTGGCCGTCTCTAACCTTTTGCCTCAAATGCGCACACCGCTCAGGTGGAGAGAGCGCGCTGCGCATTTTAGGCAACATAAAACCCCCTGATGATAGTGACTCAGTGACCCATGACCCATTTTTTTTTTTAATTCCCCCAGACGTCTTATCGGGTTTTTTTTGTTTTGTTTTGTTTTGTTTTTTTCAGGTTTTTTGGGCAATTTAGTGGTTTATGGGGTTAAAATTTGGAATGTACTCTGGGCTTGGTACATTGGGGTCAAATTATGGAAAATTTAAATAAATAGGGAAAATGTTGTACTCCATGGAAATGTGATACTATTAAGCAATCTTTTATGCAGAGGCCTGGATGATTGGGGCAAGTGTCACATTGAGTGGTGGTGTCCTTCCGTATTCCCCTCTTGTGGCACACTCTGCCTTTTATCTGGGATCGTCCCTTCTTTCCAGTGTGGGGGACCTCACCTGGAAAGTACTGGCCTGGGACGATCCTGGCACCTATAACTCCAGTTCCTTGGGAAGTCCGGCCTGCTCTTTCGTCAAAGATCAGGACCTTTAGGACTTCTTCTTGGAACTGGAGGAATGTCCCTGTGTTGCCAGCATACTGGGACAGTACGAAAGAGTTGTACATAGCAACCTGTACCATGTAGACCGCCCTTCTTTGTACCATACCCGTGTTTTCCGCATGGCGTTGTTTGGCTTGAGGACTTGATCAGAGTGATCAACTCCCCCCATATACCAATTGTAGTCCAGAATTCAATCGGGCTTGAGGACCGTCTTTGTGGTACCTCGCACAGGGACAGGTGAGCTGCGATTATCATGCATTGTTGTCAGCATAAGGACATCCCTCTTATCCTTATACCTGACCAGCAACAGGTTTTCAAGGGCACGTGACTCACCCTTAGGCATAGGTGTCTGCAGAAAATTGGCCTCTCTGGTTCTTCCACACGGTCTCACAAGTGGACATGGATCTGGCAGCAAGGAATGTGAAAAGAGGGATGCTGGTATAAAAGTTGTCCACGTAAAGGTGGTAAACCTTATCCAGCAATGGGTGCACAAGGTCTCAAACGAGTTTCCCGCTAACACGCAGAGTGAGGGGTCATTCTGGGGGTTCAATATGGGAATCCTGTCCCTCATGTACACTAAACTTGTAAGTGTACCCGGAGGTACTCTCACAAAGTTTGTAGAGTCTCACGCCATACCGCACCCGCTTCGAGGGAATAGACTGGCAGAAGATGAGTATCCCCTTAAAACTGATAAAAGACTATAGAGAGCTCCCTGAGGGGTACGTAGGCCTCCAAAAATTTGGCCCCAAAGGGATCTATGACCGGCCTCACTTTGTAAAGCCATTCATAGGCAGGATCACTTCGGGGAGACATGCCGCATTATCAGTGTAATGCAGGCATTTCTGTATGGCCTTGAACCGTCCTTGTGTTATGGCCATACTGTAAAGTGGGGTCTGGTAGAGGACATTCCCACTCCAGTACTGCCTGACACTTGGTTTTTTGACTAGGCCCATATGTAGCACGAGGCCCCAAAATGTCCTCATTTCGACTGCATTGATGGCGAGCCATCCATTGGGCCTAGCCAAAAAGGAATCTGAGTGGAGGGCAATGAACTGTTGGGTGTACAAGTTCGTTTGCTCAACCATTAGATTCACAAAGTCGTCACTGAAATAAAAACTAAAAAAGTCAATTTCAGTGTACCCGACTATGTCAATCTGGATTCTTAAGTCACCAAAAAACTCAGGAATCCGTGGCTGATCTCCCTCCAGACAGGATCACCAGAAGACGCTTGTTTGGGGGGGTCGGACTCCTATTAGGAGCGGCAAGGCCACTCGTACTAGTGTTGGCCACTGGGTCACTATCATGGGGGGTGGCCTCACCTGGCGACGTCTCCTCCTCCGTGCAGGTGGCTCATCATCAACGCTAGATGAGGAGGAGGACGAGAAAGGAAACAGGAAAGTAGGATCTTCCTCGTCCTCACTGGCAGATTCAGTGTCTGAGGCCAGTAAGGCATATGCCTCCTCCACCGAATATGCCTGGCGGGCCATCACTTGTTTTTTCTACGGTGGCGGGTGACGGGGGGCGTTGATGGGTTGGGAGGGGGAAGTGTGTATGAGTGTGTGCTTGGGTGCAAACTATATAACGGTGTGTGATTATAAGTCACACACCGTTATATTTCAAACAGAAAAAAAAACCGCTGCAGGCAAAAAAAGGGTGGCAAATCGCAGCACCCTGAACCCCTAATAGGGCCCGGGTTACACAAAAAAATGGGTAGTGGACACTTAGGGACCTATTAGGGGGTCTGTGGGGTGGATTTATTTCTTTAGTTTTTTTTTTTACTTTTTCTGTCCCTGCACTAAAGGTGGCAAGAGGCCACTTTTTATGCCCACTTTTTCCCTGGCACTTTTTCTCAACTCTGCCCGCTGACTGAGATCGGTGGGCTGGCAGAGCTGAGAGAAGGGGACCCCTTCTCTGCCAGCTGCTATTGGTCGGACCAATAGCAGCACTCCTGGGGAGGTGACATGATCGCAACCTCCCCCCAGCAACAGGAGGTGATTGGTGGTGTACACTGCCGATCATCCTCTAATTCGGGGTCATCTGGTCACACGTGAACCGTATGACCGGAATCGCCGCAGATCACCAGAGTGAATTCACCGGCGATCTGTCTCAGGACCCCCCCAGGCGTTGTCATGGGATGCCTGCTGATCGATTTCAGAAGGCATCCCGGTGCGTCGGGGGACAGAATTCCCACGGGCGTACAGGTACGCCCTAGGTGCTTAAGTCCCAGGGAGCCAGGGCATACCTGTACACCGTGTCCTTCAGTGGTTAAAATCTAATTTTTGCAGGAAATAAACAAACAATTCTGGGAAATTCGGGACTGAAAATAAAGGTTTACTGTAAATCCTTCATAATCAAGGGAGCTATTGGTGTATTCCCTCTACATGATGAGCTAAAGAGGAAGGGGTTCAGTATTTTGAACAGATATATAAATCTTAGAAGACTCACACAAATGAGGAAAGTAGATCTGTCCTCTTGCATATTAAGTTACCTAAGTTGAAAGAGTAGGAAGTAAGTGCTCTCAATGCCCCTATCTCTTTGTTGAGATCAACCCTGGAGTCTCTAATGGGTAATACAACTCCTGGATATGAAGGGCTCCCCTTTGAACTTTATAGTCAGTATAGTGATTAGGCTGGATGCACTGATTTGCAGATTTGAGGTGGGCCGACAATTTGTTTCTGCTTATGGAGAACCCCGTGCTATCTTTGGATAGGGTTTTAGAGCTGATTAACAACTATAGGGCCATTTCTGAATTGGCTATCTTGATTTTTATTGCCCAAATTTGAGAATTCATAAATGGAGAGAGAGTTTTGGTTATTTAGGCCTTAACATGTCAGGTAATGTCAGGTATGAAAACATAATATTAACTCCAAACCAATCACTAGTGAGTTGGAGAAAAAGAGTAAAGCTTGGGATGATTTACCAATATCTAAAGTGGATAAAATTGTCTTAAGACCATCTGTGTCCCTAAACTTTTGTACATTTTTAGTGCAACCCCACTTCTGTTTTGAAGATGCATTATTCAAGGGAACATTAGCTCCATTAAAAGCATTTATCTAGGCAAGAAAATGGATTTGGCTTAAGAATGCTTATTTGTGTGTCCCCAAAGAAAGTGGTGGGTTTTCCTTAAAAAATATTTTTTTGGCATCTAAGGTTTATTGGCCCACAAATTGGGGGTATAATGACCTACAGAAGTATTTGCTTGGTTAGCAGCAGCTGGGGACCCACTGGCTAATACAGTCATTTATAAATATTTTTCCTTAGCAGGAAAACCTTCATTGTAAAAAAAATTACTTTAAATAACTTTTAATTGCTTGTTTGCTTTGGTATCAGGAGTTCCATTTTTTTCTAAGAAATAACAGTTTATTAATTTTAAAATTAAAAAACTTTAAATCTTCAACAAAGCTTTGTTCTTAGATGGATTGCTCAATTAATTTTTCTGTTGCAGAGCAATAAATGATGCTTAATTTAAAATAAAAGCTCTCATACAATGAGAAAAAAACTTGCTGTATCATACCAAGTAATAAAATAAAAGTTACATGCTATTTTAGCCATGGGGAGGAAAGGCTTACATTGAAAATGTAAAACACAATTGTGATATTGCTGTTTTCTTCCAATTTCTCCCCTGAAAAAAGTGATTAAAGTTAATCATTACATTAAATGTTCATAAAATGGTGTCATTAATAGATAAATTAAAGTTCTGGCTTTATGAATGCAGCAACACAAAAATTTATCAAAATTCACCAAAATACGATTGGTAATGAAAAGGGTTAAACCCCCAGTGAAGTGGTTAAATGATATTTCATGTACTTAATAACAATGTATAAAAATAATTGATTGCAGATACACAATAGTTTTTATCATGCTGTCAGTACATGTTTGTTTTACATGGTGTAAAGTGTAATGAAGAGCTTGAAGGGAAATAAAAAAACACTCACTGACTTTATCTATAGTAACATAGATGAATTTTGCTGAGTTAATGATGTGTCTTTCTTTCATTTTGTAAATTCTTCCAAGTATAGGGTGTCAAGAGCATCTGTATTCTGTTGGTAACAATGTTGAAGTAACACAATCAAGTTGCTTTAAAGAGATTAGCCAGTTACTGCACAGGCTGCAACAACAAAAATAACAAACTTTAACTCACCTACCACAGCTCCCCCAATGCTGCCGGTATCATCTCCCATCCTTTGGCTCCAGTCTTCTTCCACATTCTGGGGCCTAACAGATAACGCTGCAATAAATTTATCACCGACCACATCAATGAAGAAGGCCAGACCCAGGCCTGTTTCTAGACAATGCCACTTGATGTATCACAGGCGTGTAAGGATCAACAGTCCACCTACACTAGGAGTCCAATTGAGGAAAAATATACAAAATGGAGTGTAAGGATCAGCAGTCCACCTACACTAGGAGTTCAATAGAAAGTGAACACGGCCTTAACCACAACTCAGTCGGCTACAGTCCTTGGTGAATCTCCTACAGGCTAGGAGTCTCTTGACTTATTAGTCAGGCACAAGCTTAGTGGTTACGTTGCTGAACTTTAAACTGAAACAAACTTAGCACAGTCCTGCTAGGCACTTTTCTTGAACTTGGTTACTGCAAGGCAAAATGGTTAGACAGAGAAAAAAAAAAACAATAAGACATTACTTTAGAGTCTCTTTAGAAGATGTTCTTCTTTACTCTTGTAGTGCCTTTCTTGGTTCCCCTATATCTGCCAACATCAGGGGCAGGATCAGATTTGACATAGCTTTGCCACACCACATTGGTGAGAATGGAGTTGTGGAAGGCAGCTTGAGAAGGGGTTATAGGCTTACTAGCCGGGATCACAGTGGGGCAATAGGGCTTGAGCACCATCTCCAAATTAGGAGCAACCCATGACCCTTTCGTTGGTACCTGAGGAATTGGCAAACTCTCACTGCTCAGAGAGGGCCTTGGTACATCTGTGGGTACCCGAGTGTTAGACAAACTCTCATTGCTCCGAGAGGGTCTAGGTACCGACTTGGGTGGCCGCAATTTTGGCCTGTTTTCTTCACCCTGTGTAGAACTTGACTCTCAACGGTATGAAGAAGATGAAGAACTTGGTTCTTTGCTGTACATAGCAGGTGACGAACTTGACTCTTTACTGTACACAGAAGATGATGAACTTTTCTCTTGAAGCTCCTCCTCCTTGGGTACGCTGGTGGAGGCTTTAGGAGCAGACCTTGTCGGCTTCAAGTTGAAGGGATCAGACTCCCAATCCGTTGATGGGAAATATTTAAAGGGAAGCTGTGTTGGGGCTGCTGGTCTGGTGACCGCTGCAGCCCATTCTCCACGAAGGCTCTGGACGGGGGGTGTACTCCACAATTTCACCCACCTCCAAGGTATTGAACTTTTTATGGAGATATGGCCTTTACACTGCTCGCCGGTTTATGAGGATGGTCTGCCCAGTGTGGCAGTCAAGGAGTGTCCCATAACCTCTGACCTTGTCGAACTTGGCCACAGTTGCTCTTCTCCTTTCTAATGGCTCCTCCCCTTCTCGGTGGTGATCCCATTTACGGATGTACAATGCCTCCATTTCTTGATACTGCACTCTTTCTTCGTAAGGCAAATGTATGTGCTTTGGAGCGTAGAGTTCTTTGTATCGGGCCTTTAGCTTTTCCATCAATTCAGCCAGCTCGGCTTCTTGACGGGCCCTTTCCCTTTCTGCAGTTGGGATTGGTGGGAGTGTCTTCCCAGGTAACGGTTGAAGTACTCTGTGCATGTACTCGATCAGCTCCAGCTCATCTCCGAACACCCATTGCGGCAATTTTGGTGAGCACGGTCGTGCACTTGGCAAGCTTGATCGAGGAATGACCTCAGGGCTGGAGGAGGAAGAATAGGCCGCCTCTGGCAGGGTACTCACAGCAGACCCAGGTCCTGTGGTGAGGGGACGATCTCACCGGGACGCACCTCCAGGTGTCCCTGCACTGTTCGCTGGAGGTGTCTCTGGCCAATCGTCGTCATCATCAGGCAGTGGGGGAAGATTGCGGGCCCCCTCTTCGTCTAATGACAACCGCTGCAGACGGTCAGCAAGCTCTTGAAAAAGTTGGGCTGCGACTGCCACAACTTTCCGTGTTTCCGGCGCCATTTTGCCAACTTGACCACGTGGAACGCTGCTCTCCGCCATATCTGTATCCTCCGGCTCTTTCTGCAGACTGGAGAGGTTGCTCTGTGTGGCGTCTTTTGTAGCGGGCTTCTCTAAAATGGCGCTGGGCAGGAAGGACACTATTGGTGCAGCCCCGACTTCCGGTCCCTCCAGAGACGATTCCTGCATCTCTGAGTTCCCTTTTGGCTGCGACACAGCAACTTGGTGGCCACTCCCAGGGGCGGGGCGTGGCGCAGCGCAGGCTTTCTTCGTGTGCTTTTCTGGTAACAGTTGAGGTCCGCCCTTGCTGACTGGACTAGAGGATCACAGCGTAAGCTCATTACGCAGTTTACACATTTTTACTGTAGACAGATCTTCACCTCCCCCGTTACTTTTCTCTTGGCCCCCTTGTATGATGCACCACAAGCACCGTTCCTGTACACAGCAACACATGAATAAAGTTATTTTCTTAGGGGGGAGTACACTTTCACTAGTGGCAATGGTAGGCACACACCCGAATCCTGTTCGTGCAATGCCAAAAAGGCTTTGCGGTAGCCCTTGGGGGGTGTATGGTAGGGATGGTATGATGTTGGTATATGAGGGGTTAACCTAATTTTGGAGGTTGAGCCGTGTGCCGGCATGACTGTGACTCGCGGCTCCGCCTCCAAAACTTACTGCACACATAGGGCTGCTGCCGGAAAGCCCTGTGTGTATAGTGAGCGAGCAGTACGCAGCGTATTTCCCGCTGCTGCCGCAAATTTTGAACAGCATGAAATACGCTGCGTATACGCCAGGTGGGAACACACCCTAACTGTGTTGATTGCCTTTATGTATTTAAAAGTTTCTATCATATCCCCTCTGTCTCATATTTCTTCTAAGTTATACATGTTAAGGTCCTTTAACCTTTTCTGATAAGTTTTTTCCTGCAATCCATGTACTAGTTTAATATATTCTCTGAACTCTCTTCAAAATATCTATATCTTTCTGGAGATATGGTCTTCAGTACTGTGCACTCCAAGTGAGGTCTCACCAGTGTTCTGTACAGTGGCGTGAGCCCTTACCTCTTTCTACTGCTAATACCTCTCCTTATACATCCAAGCATTCTGCTAGCATTTCCTGCTGCTCTATGTCATTGTTTGCCTACCTTTAAATAGGCACTGTCAAACTTTTTGTTTTTTGTTTTTTAAATATTTGTTTATTTAGAAGAGGTTTTTTGGTTAACAACAGACATAAAATACATCCAAGAAAGAAAATCAACATGGATAACTACAGGATAAGGCATTTGAACAAACTGTCAAACTTTTTATATGTTGTACATCTTGGCAAAACATTAACCTTTCTAATAAACTTCAAAGAAAAAATTATTTCACTTACTGGACTTTGTTCATGCCTGTGCTTCAGCTTGGACAAAACCATGATTTTATAAGCCATGATTTCTATAAAAAGGAAATAAAACATTTTTATGAAGTATATTAGAAAGGTTATTGTTTTGTCATATAAAACATATAAAAAGTTTTTGTATCTGACAGTGCCCATTTTCGTCTTCTAAAATCCCTAAAGATACTGAGGTTAGGACTGTATCAAATATTTAATATTCTAACAATGGGTTTTTACACCCCGGGGTATTATCTTGCACTTATCCACATTAAAGGAAATCTGTCATCAATATGCCTGCACTAATCCGTCATACAGGCTTGTAGTGCGGGTGATACTGATCAAAATGATACTTGCGGCGTCCGGAACATCCAGCCATTCTGCCGTTATTCCGTTTTATCTTCATATGTAAATGAGGTCCTTGGGACATGGGTGGGCTACAACCGGAGCTCTGGGCACCACTATGTCATCTTTGGCCGGGGCAGGTGCTCCGCCTGGCTTATCCATATGAATAATTCCCCTCCCTCCTCGTGCCGCTGGTCTACTCTACAGCGCATGCGCCACTTCACCACTCTGCCTAACCTTATAGATTTCCCTATTCTTAATGCTCTTATTTTGTTTATTTATTTATTTTTGCTTTTACTGACAAGCCTATTGCAATTTTCTGTTGCCTTCTAAAATGCTACTTTTAAGTAGGCCCATTTCTCCATTCCAGTCTGATAGGGATTCATTTACCACTTATCTAATTTTAGAAAAGTAATTTTTTTTTTTTTTATCTTTTTTTTCTGTATGGTGTCACTGTTATATTAAACCACAGTGACTGGTGATCACTAGATCCCAAGCTTTTACCAACAGCAAATCATATATCTTATACCAAATCCCCATTTGTAAATACTAAATCTTAAATGGTCTCCTTTAGGGTTGGCACCTCTACTACCTGTTGTACAGATAATCAGACTGATGGATTATCACTCCCCCCCCCCCCCCCTTCCACGTTTAAATACTCCTTAGCAAATACAAGCCCTTGTGCTTGATACCATTCACCAATATATAAGTTGAATTCCTGTGTGCGGATCTGCCTATCATTCTGAAGGATATGCACAGGCAGAACTGCAGAGAATGAAACAGTGGATGCAACCTCCCATGGGTCATTACCAAGCGTGTGAAAAGCTTCCTTCCTTATTAGGTCTAAAACCAACAGGTATCCACTGGTTTGATTTTAACAGTTCACAAAGGAGATTATTTTGGTGTTAAATTCCTTAAAAGGAATTTGTCAACTAATTCATGTTCCAAGCTGCTGATGCTGTTAGGAGAAGGAGACACATGGCACCTTTCATATATCTGTCTGTTATTCCATAACAAAGAAAAATTATTTTATTTTCTGGTACCAAGTTTCAAAGAGGAGTTTCCAAGCCCTCGATGCTGAGGGCTAGAATGTCTCCTGGCTTCCTCTCTGTCCCTGCTTGATTGTCAGGTGCACGGAAATCCCTTGCCTCTTTGACCCTTTGCACAGGAGAATAAAAGCATTTTCCTAAACTCCACTAAGCACCACGTGTCTCATTTACCTAACAGCTATTTAATAGTGTCAGAAGTTTGAATTTCAGCGGACAGATTCCCTTAAATCACAATATTGAGTCCAAGCAAGATTTTACTAAGAGACTCACACTCTTGATTTAGCTGAGAGTTATTGATCGCATTCAACTTCTAAAAGCTGGTCCATTTCATATGCTGTTTTTCAACAATTTTATGTTCATATCAATGTTTGATTTTGCGTACTTTTGGAGTTCTTTGCAGCTTTTCATATTGTTGTTACCACTCTGCAGTTCTGTTTAAAAATAATGAAGAAGAGGCATCTCACTTGATAGTGACAGAATCCTACATGTTGACATTTGGGTCTAAATCAGGACCAACAATGTAAAATGAATTTCATTAATGTTTGTCTACAAAAAAAACTTTTGTTAGTGCCATTCATCTGATTATTAATTAAAAGGGACTCACTTTTTAAAATTTTTGGTTTCAAATTATGCAAAACTATTGTCTTCTACAAAGGAACACATCACATTGTGTGTACTCCTTTGCTCCTGTTTACTGCAACAGTGATTTAAAATAGCAAACTTGTGATAAAAAAAAAAAGTCTGTGGGAAGCTCTTGCTTACAAATCAGCTATGTTCTCACACATTAAGTTAGGGCCACAAAATGAGAATAATTAGTAATAAAAGGATGATATCACAAGGAAGAAATACGAGAATGAGATCAAAGAGTGCTCCATAGAAAAACATAATGACATGTTGAAAAGAACATGTATTTTCAGTCACAAGTTATTGGACACATAAAAAAGACATCTCAAATTTTTTTATTTCAACCTATCAAGTAGACCCCACATTTACAAAAAAGAATATACCATGATGTCATAAAAAATATCTTTATTGAATCAATTTAAAATGACAATAAATGCAAAAATAAGTGACCCTAATTAATCCCATAAAATTACACACATGAACAAGACATTTAAAAATACATACATGTAGGAGGGGGAACAGCAAGTGACAAACCAATATAATGTGAAGGGGCCCTACTCAATAGGTATCCCCAATATTGCACAAAAATACAAAAATAGTCCTAGTATTACAAAGGGAATATTTATTTAGGCATATGGTATGAGGCTCGGTCTAAAACATACTCAGGTTCCATAACATGTGGACATAACCCGCTTCCAAAGCCTCCCCAGTATTGCATAAGTCCCATGAACAAGCAGCGGACTTACAAATAATGCAGATGCACGGAGTAGTCAATCGCGTTCCCCCGCCTCACCCTCCGACACATTTTGCTATCCTACTTCCTCCAGGAGTGGAGGAAGCAGGATAGCGAAACACATCAGAGGGTGAAGGTGAAATATTTTGGTGGTTAGTTCACACACAATCTTAGTTTTGTACACAGTATTGATATGGGTCTCTATACATTTAGGTTGATAATCTCAATTTTTTTTTTCTGTATGTAACATCAGGCAGGGATACATGTATCCCTGAGCGCACCCAAAATCTCTGTCCCTGCATTTTGGGGTGCCTACCTCCTTAAAAGGATGGCCATAACAGTGGTGCCAGTCCCTACTCTACTAAAGTGCAGGGCGTAGCAGTGTCCAATACAATACATCAAACACAGTACAGAAGTCTGAGAAGTAAAGGCACAATGGGTTAACAGGTACAGAACTAGAGGCAAAATACAGAGAATAGGCAAACACATAGATAAAGAGAAGTCAGAGGGGCCAAGTAAAAACCAAACCAGCTTAGGAGGGTGCAGTTGCTAAGGCCTGAGCTGATAAGCCTGGCACCTGCAGCTTCTGAGTGGTCAGAGCTAAGAATGTGATGTCTGGCTAGATGCATTCATAACAGTACCTTTTATCCCTTTAATGAGAGGTCCCAGGATTTTCAACATCAACAAAGGACAGTGGTGCCAGGTTTATTTCTTCTTTAAAATCAGATACATCACAAACTTCCCCACCCACCCCCTCAGAATCACACCAATCATGAGATTCCTCCTCGACACTCTCCTTTTCAGAATCACCCAAAAAATCATTCTCCTCAGCCTTGGCTGTCAGATCGGCTCGGACAGATGGCATGTTAATACACCCCAAAGAAATATTGCCAGGCTTAGTGTAAAAAAGATGTAGAGCATACCTGTGTGCCCAAGTGGCTTACCTGATAACCATTTGGAGGAGGATGCTTGGTACAAGTTCCGATGAAATGACTATTCTCTCCCCAGTAGAAACACAACCCCCTTGCTCCAGTATATCCTATTGCGCACATCTGGGGTCAAGATCAAACCAAGCTGCATGGGTTCCACCTCGGGCACTAGTGGGAGTATGGGCAACATTGAAGGAGCAGGTAAACAAGGACTGGGAATAACAGACAATTCCTGTTGGCATTCACAAAGTTGTCTATTAAAACAAATGTTTAAAGTAAAGGCCTGGTCAATAGTGTCAGGAGGAGGGTAGGTAACCAACATATCTTTTAAGGAATCAGACATACCCAATAGAATGAACAGAAAAGGTGGTGGAGTCTGTCTGTATGTAAGAAGGGGTATGAAAGTCAGTGTGAACGATGCCATAGTGTGTGATGATTTTGAGGAGGTGGAATCACTGTGGGTAGAATTACAAAAGGAGGGAAATACTGAAAAAATAATATTTGGGGTAATCTACAGACCCCCTAATATCACTGAAGAGATAGAAGTTCGGCTTCATAAACAAATAGAGAGGGCCGCCCGGGCAGGTACAGTGGTAATAATGGGAGATTTTAACTATCCAGATATAGATTGGGGTCCGGGGTTGGCTAAAACTACATAGGGGCGACAATTCCTAAATTTATTGCAGGATAATTTTATGGGCCAGTTTGTGGGGGACCCAACAAGAAGTGATGCCTTGTTGGATCTGATCATTTCCAACAACGCAGAGCTGGTTGGTAATGTAACTGTGCGGGAAAACCTTGGTAATAGCGTCCACAAGATAGTTACTTTTGACTTTAAATGTAGAAAACAAAGACAGGCGGGGAAGGCAAAAACATATAACTTTAAAAAGGCAAACTTCCCTGGGCTGAGAGCTGCACTACAGGACATAGACTGGGGGGAGGTGTTCTCAAATACTGATACAGAAGGTAAATGGGACATCTTTAAATCAACTCTAAATAACTATACAGCTAAATATATACCAAAAGGGGAACAAATATAAACGATTAAAACTAAATCCTACATGGCTCACACATGATGTTAAAAGAGCAATAAACAACAAAAAAATAGCCTTCAAAAAATACAAATCTGATGGGTCAGCGATAACATTTAAACAGTACAAAGAGCTTAATAAAATCTGTAAAAATGTAATAAAAACAGCAAAAATTCAAAACGAGAGACAGGTGGCCAAAGAAAGCAAAACTAATCCTAAATATTTTTTTAGATATATAAATGAAAAAAAAAACAAGGACAGAGCATGTAGGACCCCTTAATAATGATAATGGGGTGGTTGTCACAGGCGATCAAGAGAAAGCGGAGCTACTGAATGGGTTCTTTAGTTCTGTATACACTACAAAAAAGGAGCTGACATTGGACAGGTCAGTGCTGGTAACACATCATGTAATGTACTGAACTGGCTTAATGTAGAGATGGTACAAGGTAAGTTAAGTGATATAAATGTAAGCAAATCCCCAGGGCCGGATGGACTACACCCAAGAGTTCTTAGAGAGGTAAGTTCAGTAATATCTGTACCCCTGTTCATGATATTTAGAGATTCTCTGGTGTCTGGTATTGTGCCAAGGGACTGGCGCAAGGCGAATGTGGTGCCAATCTTCAAAAGGGCTCTAGGTCTTCCCCAGGAAACTATAGACCGGTAAGTTTAACGTGCATTGTGGGTAAATTGTTTGAAGGACTTATAAGGGATTACATACAGGAATACATAGGGGATAATAGTATTATAAGTGATAGCCAGCATGGGTTTACTAAGGATAGAAGTTGTCAAACCAATCTAATTTGCTTTTATGAAGAGGTGAGTAGAAGCCTTGACAGAGGAATGGCTGTGGATATAGTGTTTCTGGATTTTGCTAAAGCGTTTGATACTGTCCCTCATAGACGTCTGACAGGTAAGTTAAGGTCTTTGGGTTTGGAAATTTTAGTTTGTAACTGGATTGAACACTGGCTCATGGATCGTACCCAGAGAGTGGTGGTCAATGATTCGTACTCTGATTGGTCCCCGGTTATTAGTGGTGTACCCCAAGGTTCAGTACTGGGCCCGCTGTTGTTTAATTTATTTATCAATGATATAGAGGATGGTATTAACAGCTCTGTTTCTATCTTTGCAGATGACACCAAGCTTTGTAACACAGTACAGTCTATAGAGGATGTGTATAGGTTACAAGATGACTTGGATAGACTAAGTGTCTGGGCATCCACTTGGCAAATGAGGTTCAATGTGGATAAATGTAAAGTTATGCATCTGGGTACTAATAACCTGCATGCGTCGTATGTCTTAGGGGGGATTAAACTGGCAGAGTCACTGGTAGAGAAGCATCTGGGTGTACTTGTAGATCACAGACTACAGAATAGCATGCAATGTCAGGCTGCTGCTTCCAAAGCCGGCAGGATATTGTCATGTATCAAAAGAGGCATGGACTCAAGGGACAGGGACATAATACTCCCCCTTTATAAAGCATTGGTACGGCCTCACCTGGAATATGCTGTTCAGTTTTGGGCACCTGTCCATAAAAGGGACACTGCGGAGATGGAAAGGGTGCAGAGACGCGCGACTAAACTAATATGGGGCATGGAACATCTTAGCTATGAGGAGCAATTAAAGGAGTTACAATTGTTTAGTCTTGAGAAGAGACGTTCAGGGGGGATATGATAAACGTATATAAGTATATTAATGGCCCATACACAAAATATGGCGAAAAACTGTTCCAGGTTAAACCCCCCCAAAGGACGAGGGGGCACTCCCTCCGTCTGGAGAAGAAAAAGTTTAGTCTCAAGGGGCGACACGCCTTCTTTACCGTGAGGACTGTGAATTTATGGAACGGTCTACCTCAGGAACTGGTCACAGCAGGAAAAATTAACAGCTTTAAAACAGGATTAGATACATTCATGGAACAAAATAACATTAATGCTTATGAAGAAATATAAAATCCCATCCCTTCCCCAATATCGCGCCACACCCCTACCCCTTAATTCCCTGGTTGAACTTGATGGACATATGTCTTTTTTTCGACCGTACTAACTATGTAACTATGTAACCTAAACTTAAAATAAGGCAGGGTCATTAAATATTGAAGTACTAAATTTTACTGGCCTACAACCCTTTTTCAGGATGCTTATCAGTGACTCAGCAAGTGCTGCCCTGTCAGGTTCAGCATGCAAAAGAGCAGAGAAGAGATTATCAACTGAAGACAATTTAAAAGGCAGCAGGGAAAAGGGAAAACACCCAGTCTTGGGGACCCCCTTCCCGGAGAGACATAATAATTGTGGTCAGCGATTAGCTAAGACAGAGATATTGACTGCAGCAGGTGAGTGGTTTAACATTTTTAACATGTTTAACATTTCAACTTTAAGTTCATATTCATCTGACTGATTCCCTGCATTGTCGGAAAAGATATAAACTCGAACAGAAGGGTGTATCAAGAAACTGTAAAAAGGTGTGTGATCAGGCCCCCCTAATCTATTTAATGATAATACATTTAAATTTTTTTGGGCTGGCCACAGGTCCTCTTTAATAGGCACATATCTAGAGGGAAATAACTGTGAATTGACAAACAGACAGATAAAAAGAAATCAGATGGGCCGAGTAGAAACCTAGATAGCAGCATAGTACCAATTTAGCAAGCAGAGAAAAGTCAGATAACAAGCCAAGGTCAGAACACAGAATCAATATAGCAAAGAACAATACATGAGTCAGTGCAGATAACAAACTCTAACAGGATGAGTAGAGCATATACATATATTTATTAGTATATCTAAAACACAAAAAATACAATAGGACTCTGCAAACACCAAAACAATATATGAAAATTGAGTAAATAGATTAATTTGAACTATAATATTGATATATTTATTATTAATACACATTGGAGGTTCCTGGCAAACATTTTTTAAATTGTGCAAGCCCATCTGCCTTGAAGAGACAATCTGCTTGTAATGTATTTAAAAATAACCTATATACAAATGTTTTACCTATATCTTGGCACTAGCAGTTGGCTGACATGTTTCTTTCCATAACAGTTTGCACCTACACATTTGTTTTATTTTTGAGGGTTTGCAGATTAACTTTAGCTTTTGTTTTTGATTATTATAGCTAAGTACAAAACCAAACAATAAACCAAACCAGACTAAAGATTAGAAAATGCAAGGCTCAATATGATATAACAGCACTTGTGCTTCAAATAGAACTTCAAAGGAAACAGGAAACCGAACAATTACAAATCCATTAGGTTTTTATAATCTAAGACAGCATCTACTCTTATATTGTTTCTCAGACCCATCTGTAACAGAACACTTGGCATTCTTTAGCGTCACAACAGGTTATATCTCAGATTGTTTCCAGGAATAAAATAAGGGTACATTTTTTAAAGATGTTTTAAACAAAGACCCTTATATAAGCCATCTAAACTATCTCTGGCTGCCTCAACCTCATTACCTTATTGTTATAAAATGTCTCTCTTCTTTCAATGTATCTCTTTTTATTTATATGTGTTACTCTTATCTAGTCATGTCTGTATGCCAAGGAAAATCTTAAAAATAACGGTTATATTAAAAAAATAAAAAAAAAAGCTGATTGGTTGCTACAGCAATAATGGCCATTTTTCTATTAGACATTGATAAAACAAGGTCCAATGTTGCTTGACTGGGGAAAGTTCTGACTGCAAAATTGAGTCCATGGGGGAGATTTATCAAAATTTGTGCAGAGAAATAATGGCGCAGTTGCCTATAGCAACCAATCAGATTCCAGCTTTCATTTTTTTAAAGGTCTTTAAAAAATAAATACAAGCATAACAACAGCCAAACCAGAGTAGCAAAGATATCCAGCACCACCAGTGTGTTAATCCATCACTTTTGGTTGCAATCCACAGACAGGCTTAATAAATTCCATTCTCACCACTGTACATAGATTAGGGCATTTCAACAAATTTATGTAGCATTATTAATGTAAATTCTTGTTTTTGTTGTAGCTCTAGCATTATCTCCATGCTATTGTGGTAAAGTCTTGCAGAGGATTCCCGAATCAGTACCTGATCCATTTTGAAGTACACGGTAACAAGTTTCTGTCTGAACAAGCGAAATTAGTCTTCATCCTCTCCCTGCTCTCCAGAGATGCTCCTACCTGGGCCAACCCTATATCGGAGCAAAGCGGTCCTGAAGCTTCTAACCGACAGACTTTCTAGGTTGTTTTTCGCACTATGTTTGAGGAACCAGCCCAAGCCTTTTCTTCTTCTGCTCTCCTTCACAAGACATTATGACTGTGGGACAATATGCTATCCAGTTCCATACCCTGGCTGCAGAACTGTCCTGGAGTGATAAAGCCAAGCAAGCCATTTTCTGGGAGGGCATTATTGACTGAATTAAAAATAAGCTGCTTGGAAGAAACCTTCTGTCTCCCTGGATGCCCTGGTCACGTGGCCACACACATAGACATGCATTCCTGGGGGCATTTCTCACACACTGACACTTAAACGTGTACCTGTCTTCCAGAGGCCTGTTTAGACTACTGTTGCAATGCTGCCTGAAAAGCCTATGCGGGTGGGATGCCTGAATCTCTCTCATCTGGAGCTTCAGTGTTGTCGAGCTAAGAACCTGTGTCTCTACTGTGGTGGAAAAGTTCACATTGTCCGTATTGTCCCATTGGTGGCGTCTATTGTAAATGATCAATCTTTACCTAAGCCTATTCAGTTTGTCATAGCTCTGTTAAAGCTCCAAGTTTATTTTATTTTTTTTAAAGATTTGTATTTCCAAATATAAATTACAACAGTAAATAACATTACAAATGTTACATATCATCTTACTCCCTTCTGACAAATATCCATTATCTCATACTAATGTGTAGTTCAAACTCCCTTTAATCCCCATTAACCGTCTAGTGCATCTCCATACTCTATTTAACATATTGCAGGTGGGAATCTTTTTCCCATCTGTGTGTATACATCTACCACCTTCAATTAGTTTCAGTGTAGTGCCTCCCTTACTCCCTATTTTGGAAAAAAAATATTCAGTATATCATCTTCATTCACCATATATTCAGTTTGTGAAGCTATACAGTACAATTGCATATTTGGTATTCCGAAGCCTCCTTTTATCATGGGGGTGCTCAAGAATGCGTGTTTCATGCGTGTTTCCAATCCCATAAAAAAAAACTACTAATCTCACACTGCATTCTTTTAAAATACTGTTCCCCCAACCATATTGGTGCTGCTCTCAATACATTCAAAACCATTGGGAAAATAATAATTTTTATCAGCATAGTTCTTTCTGCCATATTCATGTGCAATTTTTACCATATCTGCATTTTAGTCCTTACATTCTGTATCAATGGACTAAGATTCATCTGGGCAAATTCCTCTACCTTCTTGAATATTTTAATCCCTAGGTACTCCAGGGCCTCGTTTTCTTGTAAAACATGTTTTCTTCCGGGATTCCCTGTCTCTCACCTGTCAACATCATTAATCCCAATTTCTTCCAGTTAATCTGGAAACCTGTGTATTTCCCATACTCCTTAACCATCTCAATTATTTTAGGTAATTTTTTAACTGGATCAGTTACAACACCACATCATCGGCTGAAAGCAAGAGTTTTTCCTCTCCTCCATTGATACCAAACCCCTCAAATAACTCTGACTCCTTTATCATCTGTGCCAAGGGTTCGGTAAAAATGGAATAAGATGGGGGGACAAAGGGCATCCCTGTCTGGTTCCTCTATGTAAAAAGGACCACATCATGAGAAATGTCATTATTTATATTGATTCTGTCTCTAGGGGCATTATAAAGTTCTTAACACCTGCAAGAAAGACTCTCCCAAGTTCATACACTTCACCCTGTTAAATGCATTCTGGGCATCAAGAGACAGGATGGAGCAGGGCGCCCCATCTCCTAAAAACTGCATATTCAGAAACACCCGTCTAATGTTATTATAAATATTTCTTCCCTGCACGAATCCCTTTTGTTCACTTCCAACAAGTTATTTAATCACCCCTTGTAAACGCCTGGCCCAAATTTTTGCCAGTATTTTCTGGTCCGTATTCAGGAGCGATATTGGCCTAAAAGCGTTCATATCCCCATTTTCCTTCCCTTTTTTGGTATTAAAACCATAATGGCTTCAGTCATTGTTGGGAATAATTCCCCTCTACTCAAGGATTCATGGTATACCTCCAAAAGATATGGCAAAAGTGGGGCACTAAATCATTTATAGATAACACAAACCAGGCCATCTGACCCTGGGGCCAAGATACGGGAGAAGGATTTCAAACCATTTCAATTTCTTCCACACTAATACTTTCTCCCAAATTCCTCTTTTCTTCCTCATTTATTCTGGGGAGCCCAATCCTATCCATAAATGTATCTATTTCCCTTTCTATAATTTTGCTTCCCTTTGTATAGAGATCCTGATAAAATTGTATTGTTATGTGTGTTATTTCCTCCTGATCCCTAACTTCCTTCCCTTCTTTATCTTTTATCACTGAGATCCTTTTTTTTACCCCTTCTGATTAATAATCCCCATAAATGTTTATTGGGTTTACCTGTTTCTACATACTGTCTTTGTTTCCTAAAACAAAAACAAAAAAAGAAAGAAAAGAAAAGAAAAAGGCATGTTGAGCCCTCTCCGTTACTATTTTACAATGTGTTTCATGCGCCTGATTTATTTGGGACCAATTATCTTCACTAGGATTGCTCTCATATGTCCTTTCTGCTTCTTTAATTTTCTCTGTTAGTTTCTCTGTTTCTCTTTCTCTTTGCATTTGTTCTTAAACCTGGCAATGTTTCTAATAAGTATCCCTCTCAAAAAGGCCTTCAATGTGTCCCATACCATTAGAATGTTAGTTGAACCTTTATTTATTTCCCCGAACTCTCTAATTTCAATATCTACCCCCCTAGTTATTTTTCAAAATTTTTAACCAGTGTGAATTTATATACATACTCCTTATTTTCTTCTTTTCCTGACCCTTTTTTATTTAATATATTGTGTTGAGCGGCATAGACCATATTCGAATTCGCGATATTTTACGAATATATGGATGAATATTCGTCATATATTCGCTAAATTCGCATATTCGTAGCATATTTTCGCATATGCGAAAATTCTCATATGCGAAAATTAGCACATGCAAGAATTCGCATTTGGGAAAATTAACATATACAAAAATTAGCATATGCAAAAATTGGAATATGCGAAAATTTGCATACGCTAATTTTCGCATATGCGAAAATTCGCACGCCAGTCTAATACAATAGTATTAGAGCCTTCTTTACACCACATAAGCTGGAAGCAGAGAGGGATGATCACTGTGATGTACAGTGTGAAAAAAATTTTTTTATAAAAAAATAAAAATAAAAAAAAGAATATTCATAATTGCAAATATATAGTGCTATATTCGCGAATATTCGAAAATGCTATATCGCGAATATTCGCGAGCAACACTAATAACATACTACCATCGCATGGTCCGATATATACCTAGGTTTGTACGATATCTTGTGTATTAATATTCTCGCTGAGCTATTAGCCAATACATAATCGATTCTAGAGGCCATTTTATGAGTGGCATTAAAGCAGGAATATTTCCAATTATTAGGGTATAAACTTCGCCAAGCATCCTCCCACCCTACCTCTTGGCACCAATTATACAAAAGAGTATTACTGTTTCCCAGATCTCTGCCCTGCCAGTCCATTTCTTTATTCATAACACAATTCATGTCTCCAAGTACCAATAAATCTATATGTTCCTTATCTATTTGAAAATCTATTAGCGCTTGGAGCACTTCTGTTAAGAAGGGAGGGGGAATGTATGTAAATGTCAAGATAGTTAATCTACCCTTCCACTTAGCGTACAAAAACACAAACCTTCCCCTATGATCCAATTGAGAGTGTATTACTAGGATTTCCATTGCCCTATGAATTAAAACTGACACCCCTGAAGAGTATTACAAAAATGTGGAATGGAACACTTCCTTTGCCCATCCCCTGCCTAATATAGCCAGCGAATCACTAGTCAGATGGGTCTCTAGAAGACATACAATTGCAAGGAGGCATTTATTAATTCTATCAAACATTGCAACCCGTTTATTCTTATTTTTCACCCCTCTCACATTCCATCAGTTTTACTCTATCCTTGATTTATTTGTGTATTCTCTTATTAGCGAAACATCTATATTGAGCATACTTCTCCACACCAGTTAAGATTGTGCTTAAAACATGTGCATTCATACTGGCCCTCTCTCCCTCTTCCTCTGTGTCCACATTCTGGAGTGCCGCTTATCTTGACCCACTGACTCCCGAGGGAAGGTCAGCTTTCTGGCCACTGTGTTTATGTGTCCGCGTTTTTACATTATCATGTGGGGATTTTAGGTACTTATCCATTCTAGTATTATGTGTATATTCAATCCCTCCCCCTCCAGATTTCCTGGTGTTGAGTTTCGGTGGCATAACCAGGGTTTGATGTTACTGGCTCTTCTTTATATGTGATACGAGTCTTATTCAGTTTTAAGGGCGCAGTTCTGTAACGTTTTTCTCATCAGCAGTCTTTGTCTTTTAGAAACAACAGAGGTCACTATTATAATACAGCTCCTTCAGATTGTCTTATGGGATATCCGTTCCTCCGTTCGCGGGCTCCAGACACCACCACCGGCACCTGCGTCTCTTTCCCGTCATCTTCCTGGAGCATGCCGGCCGCCACCGGATCACATGACTCCACCCCTCAAGTCATGCTCCCATGCATGAGGACCCCTCACCATCACAGAGGGGATGTCCTCAGCATGCCCGTGCGAGTGCGCTGTCCCAGCTCCACTTACCAGCCGCTCAGAGAGATCCACTGTCCCAGCACAGCAACGCCCGTACTAATCCCTTCACCTCTTCCAGTAGGTGGATCGGAGGGGAGAGGGCACAGTACCTAAACAGGATCCATCAGGCAGCCACAGGGGTGCTCAGGCGTGGGAGCCGACGGTGTCACGTCATGCCTTCATGTGACCCTCCAGCCAATCTGGTCAAGTTCCAAGTTGATGTTCTACACTCTGAGAAGATAGCTTTCTATGTCCTGCCAGACTTAACTGATCCTGTGCTTTTGGGATTGTCCTGGTTGCAACAACATTCTCCAGTAGTAGGTTTTAGCATGGGAATATCCTCTGCAGGGGATCTCAGTGCCATTCCATCTGCCTGTCTAAGGTACATTTGATGTCAACCCATCACGTGCCTTCGAACCTGTCTGGCTTACCTATGTAATATATAGCATATGGGGTATGTTCTGCAAGAAGAAAGCTGAGACCTTGCCGCAACATCCGCCCTATTATTGCTGAATTGATCTCTTACCTGAAACTTCTATTCTCAGAAGGGTTTATCCAACATCTTTGCATGATACCCAGGCGATGGCCGAGTATATAAAAGACAACCTTGAGATGGGGATTTATCCAGATACCCACTGCTACGGCGAGGTTTTTCTTTGTTGCTAAGAAAGATGGGTCCCTGCACCCATGCATAGATTATCATGGGCTAAACATGGTTATCATGATCAAGATTAGGTATCCACTATCTTAAATTTCTGAACTACTTGACCATATCTGAGGCTCAAAGGTATTCAAGTTGGATTTGCAAGGAGCATAAAATCTGATTCGCATTTGTGAATGCAACGAGTGGAAGAGGGCATTTAACACAATCGCAATGGCCACTTTGAATATTTGGTCATGTCTTTGGACCTTTGTAATGCTCCCGCAATATTTCAAGAGTTCGTTACCAACATCTTTTGGGACCTTTTGTACAATTATGCACAAAAAGTGCTGAGGCCCACGTGCAACTTTTTTGTGCACCCGCTCTGGAGGCTCTATATCTGGATTTGCTGGGTCAAAACCAACAGCACAGTTATCCTATGATAACAAAATCTAACAAACCCAATTCTTGCCTTACCCCAATATCATCTGTTGGGGACAATCCGGAGGCCTCCATAGACATTAAATGGTCAGACACTCCCTCCTACAAATACCGGGCTCAGCAGAGTTTCATTGATGTATATTTGGGCTTTAAGTTCACATACTGTCAATGTCAGTATTTTCATCTTTGCTCTCTACAGAGAATGGTAGGAACTTTCAAAAGGTTTCAGATGAGCCTAGAGATTTACAGGACTTTTTATAGGACTGTTGGGTAAAATAACTATTTGTGCCACTGTGGGGAGTTAGATAGATTGTGGTACGTGACTCAGGGTGGTATCACTTTGTGACACTAGCGCACTGTTAACCTACATGGTCCGATGATATGACAGCATCTCCTGGGCCAGGCACGAGATAATAAATACACTGATGCCAGGTTATGGATAACTGTCTCTTCTCATACAATACAGACTTTGGTTGCAGAGGGATAGGCAAAGTGGAACCCAGGGAGCCTGTCGCCTTGCTGGGAGTTGTAGTGGTTGTTGAATGCAGCTTTAAGATTAGTAGAAGCACACGCTGACTTGAAAGACTTAACTGGACTGACTGACTGAAGTATACTTTATTGTCACTGAAGAAAAGACCCGCAGGCCTTGAAACACGTCTGACTCTTAAAAGCACCTTATCATCCAAGAGACTATATCCACATTTTGTGGCTAGCAACTGCTGGATGCCCACAGAACTGGGACCACTGCAACACGCGCACAGCTAGCGCATCATTCACACAGGCAGCTGCCTCCATTCACAGCCCCGGACGGCAGAGTTCCTGGACACGTCCTCCTCAGGCCGGACGCCCCTCCGTGCCAGCCCAGGACACTCACAGCCCACCGGAGAACCACTCACCCCAGCTACGACCCGGACCGACACTGCATACAACTCTCCTCACTTCCAGGACATTGCGGTCTGCTGAAATCGCTGCCCGTGAGTATCGCTACCTTACAGGACATCACGGTATGCTGAGATCGCTACCTGTGGACATCGCTGCTTGCCGGGATCATTAACAGCCGAGAAGGAGGGTGAGTGGTGCTGTGCACCGATACTATCCATCCAACGATTGCAACAAAACCGCTGCTACAATTGCTGTGAATGTTACTATTGCTACAATTGACTACAGTAACTGATATGACTCACAGGAGTTCATAGGAGTTCATTCATTACTGAACTGTGACTGGATTTCATAGGAGTTCACAGGAGGTCATTCATTCATTTATGAACTGCATTTCCCAAAGAGACACGTTGCTCACCACTGTAGTGGACATTTATGATAATTGGTGCATTCTCTGTTTTATTTTTATACCTACATCTTTTATCTATTTTATTGAGCTATTACCAATTCATTCCTGCAAGGGCCCGGCAGAGCAATTGGCTATTGACATATCTATATACAGTAAATTAAATTAAATCCTTATCAGATCCACCATCTCTTTTCTTACATTCTATATCCCGAGTGTTCTTGAGGACTGGTATATATATATATATATATTTTTCCCCATTTTTTTGATTAGGCCTGATTGGGTGAAGGCATCACCTTTAACCTCGAACACTTTCTCTTTATCGCTAAGTGAGCTACACATTCTATTGTTCATATTTCTGAAGTAGAGCTTTGCTTACCGCCAGGACTTTGACAATTCGCCTGAGCGCCAGGGTCTTTTCCTGATTTGGCGTGGCTGTGGAATCTAGTAGACTTTCCCCTCCCTGGGCTTCTCCTCAGCTTGCTAGCTGGAACACACTCTCCTCTGACTTCTCCTCCAAACTCCCTCACTCAACCCTCATTCCCCCTACACTACATTAAGGTAGGTTTGGGGGTATCCCATTATTTGTCAGGGTCACCTGATCCCTCTTCCACAATCTCTTAACCCCTTAACGACGCAGGACGTATATTTACGCCCTGCGCCGGCTCCCGCCATATGAAGCGGGATCGCGCTGCGATCCTGCATCATATGGCGTCGGTCCCGGCACTCATCAACGGCCGGGACCCGCGGCTAATACCACACATCGCCGATCGCGGCGATGTGCGGTATTAACCCTTTAGAAGCGGCGGTCAAATCTGACCGCCGCTTCTAAAGTGAAACTGAAAGTGACCCGACTGCTCAGTCGGGCTGTTCGG
Source organism: Hyla sarda (assembly GCF_029499605.1). Taxonomy (NCBI): domain Eukaryota; kingdom Metazoa; phylum Chordata; class Amphibia; order Anura; family Hylidae; genus Hyla; species Hyla sarda. Next base: position 288,739,204 of record NC_079193.1, read on the forward strand.
GACCGCCGCGGTGAAATCGCGGCGTTCCGAACAGCTGATCGGACACCGGGAGGGCCTTTACCTGCCTCCTCGGTGTCCGATCGACGAATGACTGCTCCGTGCCTGAGATCCAGGCAGGAGCAGTCAAGCGCCGATAATGCTGATAACAGGCGTGTTAATACACGCCAGTGATCAGCATAGGAGATCAGTGTGTGCAGTGTTATAGGTCCCTATGGGACCTATAACACTGCAAAAAATAAAAGTAAAAAAAAAAAGTTACAAAAAAAGTGTTAATAAAGGTCATTTAACCCCTTCTCTAATAAAAGTTTGAATCACCCCCCTTTTCCCATAAAAAAAATAACAGTGTAAAAAAAAACAAAAAAAAACATATGTGGTATCGCCGCGTGCGTAAATGTCAGAACTATAAAAATATATCATTAATTAAACCGCACGGTCAATGGCGTACGCGCAAAAAAATTCCAAAGTCCAAAAAAGCGTATTTTGGTCACTATTGATTAAAAGGTCCGATCAAAACAAAAATCATACCGATAAAAACTTCAGATCACGACGCAAAAATGAGTCCTCATACCGCCCTGTACGTGGAAAAATAAAAAAGTTATAGGGGTCAGAAGATGACATTTTTAAACGTATAAATTTTCCTGCATGTAGTTATGAATTTTTCCAGAAGTGCGACAAAATCAAACCTATATAAGTAGGGTATCATTTTAACCGTATGGACCTACAGAATAATGATAAGGTGTAATTTTTACCAAAATATGCACTGCGTAGAAACGGAAGCCCCCAATAGTTACAAAATGGCGTTTTTTTTTCGATTTTGTCGCACAATGATTTTTCTTTCCATTTCACCGTGCATTTTTGGGTAAAATGACTAATGTCACTGCAAAGTAGAATTGGCGACGCAAAAAATAAGCCATAATATGGATTTTTAGGTGGAAAATTGAAAGGGTTATGATTTTTAAAAGGTAAGGAGGAAAAAACGAAAGTGCAAAAACGGAAAAACCCTGAGTCCTTAAGGGGTTAAAGGGACAGAGCATAAATTAACACATAACAGAAATAAATCAGGTCAGACAATGGAGCAGTGGGCTCAACACACAGACAGCAGGGATGCCCGAAGCAATCTTTAGCCCACAGGACAGCCTTTGGTTCTGAGACACCACACTAGCATTTTCTACCTCACTGCCCCTAGTGCATACACTTTTTCTTCAACTATTATAATTTTAGGGTGGCTAAAATGGTAGTCGCCAGTAGCATAAAACTGACAAACTAATATCTCCTCCAAAGTGACCCACAAAAAGATAACAGGGGTGGACACAAAAGTTATGTCTCTTAGAAGGCGAGTACTAAAATGCAAAAATTAAACTAAGGCTAGGTTTCCTCACAGTTTTTTTCTGGCAATTTATGGAAAACTGTCCCTGCCATTTTTGAGCCAAAGCAAGAAGTGTATTCAAAAGTGACCACAGCCCTCACAGCCCTCCCATAGACATGAATGGGGAGGGGGGCATGTCATGATGTCCACCTAATGCTGGTGTTCTGAACATAAATGCTTATAACGCAGGGGTGTCGGCCTGGAGATTGTGGGGGGTAACAATCAGACATCTAATCCCCTATCCTTAGAATATGGAATAAGATGTCTAGGACCAGAGTACCCCTTTAAAGGGAACCAGTCATAACATTCATGCTTCCCAAAGCACAAGTCATTGGATAGGCCATTGGTAGCTTCTCCCTGCCCAACCAGCCTTGATTCCTAGATCTCTCTATGTTAGCATATAGCTTTGAGCTTCCTGTATAACCATTCTCTGAAGAGACAAGTCATAGATGAAAGAAGTCAACAAGGCCCATAGACTTGCATTGAGGTGGTGTGGCCGTGACGTCATGAGCGGGGCGTGACCGTGATGTTTCGAGCCTCCTCCAGGCATCGCCAGTCATCCAGCACGGAACAAAGTACGCTCCTCGCACTGGATGTCTGGGATGCCACAGCAGAGATCGCAGGGGTTCCCAGCGGCGGGACCCCGGCAATCAGACATCTTGTCCCCTATCCAAAGGACAGATTCCATTTAACCAAATATGGAGTTTAAGCAGACTTCTAGACACATACAGTTGATTTTGCTGAGAGTTATTGATCTTTCATCTTCTGAAAGCTGTTCCATCTCATATGCTGCTTTCTTTTCATCTGTATCTATGTGATATTCATACCAAGGTTTTATTTTACAGAACTTTGAAGCTCTTTGAAGCTTTGAATATTACTATTATCACTCTGCAGAGTAATTAAATTTTAATGAAGAAGAGGCATCTCACATGATAGTGATAGTATGTGTCCACATTTAGGTATGAATCAGGATAATTGTTTAATACACTGTAAAATTAATTTCTGTAATATTTCATAAGTGTCATGAATCCAAAATTGAAGACAATGCAGGTTCTGTGATGCTCCGCAGAAAAGCTGGATACTTCTTGGCACTGTGCAAGTGGACTATAACAAAAAAAAATCCAGTAAAATAATAGAAAGTGTTGATTATTTTATAAAACATGTGTGGAATAACAGACTAGTGTATTAAGGGGGGGGGGGGTCACTCTTCATCAGGTCTGAGACCTAGGACCTGATAAAAAGGGAAGTTCCCCCTTGATGCGCATAGTCCGTTGTTTATCCATACAGTGCATAGTGAAAGTATTCGGCCCCCTTGAACTTTTCGACCTTTTGCCACATTTCAGGCTTCAAACATAAAGATATAAAAAAGTAATTTTTTGTGAAGAATCAACAAGTGGGACACAATCATGAAGCGCAACCAAATTTATTGAATATTTCAAACTTTGTTAACAAATAAAAAACTGAAAAAATTGGGCGTGCAAAGTTATTCAGCCCCTTTACTTTCAGTGCAGCAAACTCTCTCCAGAAGTTCAGTGAGGATCTCTGAATGATCCAATGTTGACCTAAATGACTTATGATGATAAATAGAATCCACCTGTGTGTAATCAAGTCTCCGTATAAATGCACCTGCACTGTGATAGTCTCAGAGGTCCATTTAAAGCACAGAGAGCATCATGAACAACAAGGAACACACCAGGCAGGTCCGAGATACTGTTGTGGAAAAGTTTAAAGCCGGATTTGGATACAAAAAGATTTCCCAAGCTTCCCAAGGAGCACTGTGCAAGCGATAATATTGAAATGGAAGGAGTATCAAACCACTGCAAATCTACGAAGACCAGGCCGTCCCTCTAAACTTTCAGCTCATACAAGGAGAAGACTGATCAGAGATGCAGCCAAGAGGCCCATGATCACTCTGGATGAACTGCAGAGATCTACAGCTGAGGTGGGAGACTCTGTCCATAGGACAACAATCAGTCGTATACTGCACAAATCTGGCCTTTATGGAAGAGTGGCAAGAAGAAAGCCATTTCTTAAAGATATTCATAAAAAGTGTTGTTTAAAGTTTGCCACAAGCCACCTGGGAGACACACCAAAAATGTGGAAGAAGGTGCTCTGGTCAGATAAAACCAAAATCGAAGTTTTTAGCAACAATGCAAAACGTTATGTTTGGCGTAAAAGCAACACAGCTCATCATCCTGAACACACCATCCCCACTGTCAAAAATGGTGGTGGTAGCATCATGGCTTGGGCCTGCTTTTCTTCAGCAGGGACAGGGAAGATGGTTAAAATTGATGGGAAGATGGATGGAGTCAAATACAGGACCATTCTGGAAGAAAACCTGATGGAGTCTGGTACGGAGATTTGTCTTCCAACAAGACAATGATCCAAAACATAAAGCAAAATCTACAAGGGAATGGTTCACAAATAAACATATCCAGGTGTTAGAATGGCCAAGTCAAAGTCCAGACCTGAATCCAATCGAGAATCTGTGGAAAGAACTGAAAACTGCTGTTCACAAAAGCTCTCCATCCAACCTCACTGAGCTCGAGTTGTTTTGCAAGGAGGAATGGGCAAAAATGTCAGTCTCTCGATGTGCAAAACTGATAGAGACATACCCCAAGCGACTTACAGCTGTAATTGCAGCTAAAGGTGGCGCTACAAAGTCATAGGCGTGCGCAGCCTATTGCATTAGGGTGTGCACCCTAAAGCACAGACTCACGCCGCACGCGTGCGTATATATATATATATCCATCCACTGGAAAAAGAAGAAAGTACAGGCAACTCACCACATTGATGTAACTTCGTGTTTATTACTGGGACATGCAGGCAAAGCGGCTCCACGCCGCACCGGGATGTCGAACACTAGTGCGTTTACCGATGACAGCTGTTTCCTTCTGTTCAGGAACTTCAACAGATCGTTGAAGTTCCTGAACGGAAGGAAACAGCTGTCATTGGTAAACGCACTAGTGTTCGACATCCTGGTGCGGCGTGGAGCCGCTTTGCCTGCATGTCCCAGTAATAAACACTAAGTTACATCAATGTGGTGAGTTGCCTGTACTTTCTTCATTATCCAGTGGATTTGTACACATCTGAAACTGAAACACATCAAAAACTTTTGGGGAACCAATAAACTACAGCTCTTTTGCACATATCAGTTTATAATTTTTGGTGCTGTGGTCTTGGACTTTGTTGCAGGACCTGTATACCATATAAGTAATTGTATCCAGGATCATATAAAAGGTAGATACCAGCTGTACACAGGGTCTTTATAGGTGATTAAAGTTACATCTAGGGACTCACAGGTAACATCATTTCTGATCAGCGATGTCCTCTTTCCTTTTCTTGTGCATCTGGATCAGACTGACATGTCAACTTCTTCCAGGTAAAAATAGTCTCTTTAGCATCTGCAGGAAAAACATATTTGACTCTGCATTTTTCCAGTGCAATGCCTTCTCATAATAAGGAGAGTAGGTCCCCCATTAAGTAGGCCTATCCCCCACCATAGACCCCCTCAGTAGATAAATACGTCTGATAGTAGGTAGGTTGTTAGCTCGCTAGGTAGGTAGGTAGGTAGGCAGGTAAGTAGGTAGCTAGCTACATGGGTAGGTTGCAACTATGTCAGTAGCTAGGTATGTTCATAGCTAGGTTGGTTGTTAGCTAGATAGCTTGTTAAGTGTCTAGGTAGATTGTTAGCTAGCTAAGTAGATAGCCATACATGTAAGTAGTTAGGTTGCTAGGTAGATAGCTAGGTAGGTAGCAAAGTTGGTTATGAGCAACATAGGTGGGTAGCTAGCAAGGTAGCCAGGTAGGCAATTAGCTAGGTAGGTTGTTAGCTAGCTAGGTAGCCATGTAGTTAGGTTGCTAGGTAGATAGATAGCTAGGTAGGTAGTTAGGTAGATGGATAGTTAGGTAGGTAGATATTCTGGTTGCTAGATAGCCAGGTAGGTAGGCAGGCAGCTAGCTTGCTATGTAGGTAGCCAGGTAGTTAGATAGCCAGGGAAGTAGGTAACCAGGTAGGTAGGTTGTTAGCTAGATTGTTAGGTAGGTATTAACACTTTTCAGGTTAAAATGGTGGGTCTCTCAGTACATTAATAATATAGACACTGATTTGAATAGGGACTTTCCATACAATAAAATATACCTTTTATTACGTTCCAATAAAATATCGACTTACACTACAAAATATACAGGCTGCCACCGGTCACCTATGGATTAGCACACATTTATCTTATTGCTCTTGAGTATAAGTAGTCTCTCAGGATAAACTCCATATAAAGTGCAAAAACAGTGTATAAAAACACACAAGATATATACACAAAAAATTCCAACAGGAGGTATGGTCCAGGTTTATCTTCTGTTCTGTACATGACATAAATTCCTTTATCCCCAGAATGAATGTAGTCAGATACAGCAAATAAACAGAGTTAAATGTGAACAGTGGCATAAATGAGAACATTGATACATAAAGGAATTTATGTCATGTAACAAAAAAAAAAAAACTCAGCTTTGACCGATAGTGAGAACAGAATAGAAGATAAACCTGGACCATACCCCCCGTTGGAATTCTTTGTGTATATATCTTCTGTGTTTTTATACACTGCTTTTTGCACTTTATATGGAGTTTATCCTGAGAGACAACGAATACTCAAGTGCAATATGATAAATGCATGCTAAACCATAGGTGACAGCCTGTTTATTTTGTAGTGTAAGTCAATATTTAACCCCTTAAGGACGCAGCCCATTTGGGCCTTAAGGACAATTTTATTTTTAAGTTTTCGTTTCCTCGCCTTCAAGAAATCATAATTCTTTTATATTTTCATCCACAGACTAGTATGAGGGCTTGTTTTTTGCATCACAACTTGTCCGTTGTAATGCCATCACTCACTTTACCATAAAATGTATGGCGCAACCAAAAAAATACTATTTGTGTGGGAAAATAAAAAAAAAAACGCAATTTTGCCAATTTTGGAAGGTTTTGTTTTCACGCCGTACAATTTACGGTAAAAATGACATGTGTACTTTATTCTTTGGGTCAATATGATTAAAATGATACCCATGATAATATACTTTTCTATTACTGTTGCGCTTAAAAAAAAATCACAAACTTTTTAACCAAATTAGTACGTTTAAGATCCCCCTATTTTGAAGACCTATAACTTTTTTTCATTTTTCCACATAAGCAGTCATATGAGGGCTCATTTTTTGCGCCGTGATCTTTACTTTTTATTGATACTATATTTACTTATATAAAACTTTCAATATATTTTTTATAAATTTTTTTGGGAATAAAATGTTACAAAAAAGCAGCTATTTTGGACTTTTTGTTTTTTTACATTCACGCCGTTCACCGTACGGTATCATTAACATTTTATTTTAATAGTTCAGATATTTCTTCATGCGGCGATACCAAATTTGTATATAAAGTATTTTTTTTTTTACTTTTTTGGGGTAAAATAGGGAAAATCGGACAATTTTCGTTTTTATTGGGGGAGGGGGTTTTTCACATTTTTTTAAACTTTATTTTTTAACTTTTATTTTTACACTTTAATATTCCCCATAGGAGACTATTTACAGCAATCATTCAATTGCTAATGCTGTTCAGTGCTATGTATAGGACACAACACTGATCAGTATTATCGGTCATCTTCTGCTCTGCGGGAAGGCAGATCAGAGCAGAAGACTCCTGGAAGGCAGCGGAGCCAGGTGAGGGGACCTCTGTCTGCCGTGCTGGATGATCGGATCGCCGCAACAGCGCTGCGGGCGATCCGATCATCCATTTAAGTGACAGCGATGCTGCAGATGCCATGATCTGTATTGATCACGGCATCTGAGGGGTTAATGGCAGACATCCGTGGGATCACGGATGTCCGCCATTACCGGCGGGTCCCTGGCTGCGATCAACAGCCGGGACCTGCCGCACATGATCCGGGCATCGCTCCAATGCCCGTGGTTATACTTAGGACGTAAATGTACGTCCTGGAGCGTTAAGTACAACGTCATCAGGACGTACATTTACGTCCTTCGTCGTTAGGGGGTTAAATGGAACTTAATAAAAGGTATATTTTATTATATGGAAGGTCCCTATTCAAATCAGTGCCTATAAAGGTATGTAGATTGGTTTTTAGCTAGCTAGGTCAGTTGGTAGCTAGGTGGATTGGTAGTTGATAGCTAGGTAGATAGCATGTAGGCAAAGTCAGATCACAATACACAGTGTCACTTCACACTTTGTATGTTTAGTTCACAAATAGAGTCACTTCATACAATCATAGATGCAGAGCCTCTAGTGTTATTCAAAGTGCATATATAATTAGGTATTACTGTTTCACATTTTGTGTAAACTGCGCATTCATAAACATAAGATGCATAACTTTGCCTTGATGTCAGGACCCTTCTTGTATAATTGCACAAAGTCCTGTGTATTACATCGGGTCCCTATATTAGCACCAGGTAATATATTCACTGTTCACGTCCCAACACTGCACTATTGCATTAGTGCCAGTCACTGGTGGCCCGTGAAGCGATATTAGAAGAATACACGCTACAACGTGATCCCTGATTAATTAAAGCATGTAGGATCGCCTATGGCAATGTGAACGGAGCCCAAATACTTGAAACCAGCTACCACTACCTAGGAAACAGCGAAGTGCAATGGCATAGTGTTATACAATCTGCAGCCAATGCATAACAAAGGAAGCTGTGCACATATGTGGATTAGGAAATGGAGTGACGGGCACTAATGCAATAGCGCAGTGTTGGGACATTTGCAATAAAGTGAACAGTGAATACATAACCTGGTGCTAATATAGGGACTCGATGTAATACACAGGACTTTGTGCAATTATACAAGAAGGGTCCTGACATCAAGGCAAAGTTATGCACCTTATGTTTATGAATGAGCAGTTTACACAAAAAACAGTAACACCTAATTATATATGCACTTTGAATAACGCTAGAGCAGTGGTCTTCAACCTACGGACCTCCAGATGTTGCAAAACTACAACTCCCAGTATGCGCTGACAGCCATTGGCTGTCCGGGCATGCTAGGAGTTGTAGTTTTGCAAAATCTGGAGGTCCGCAGGTTGGAGACCACTGCACTAGAGGCTCTGCATCTATGATTGTATGAAGTGCACTCCATCAGTTGCTCTATTTGTGAACTAAACATACAAAGGACATTAACTCACATATAATTGGACTGCAAAATAAAGAGCAGTAATAAACATTCACAGAAGTAACTGCATAATAGCGTGTCTATGTGAAAAGGGTCCAGTAGAGCAATGTTTCCCAACCAGGGTGCCTCCAGGTGTTGCAAAACTACAACTCCCAGCATGCCTGGACAGCCAAAGGCTGTCCAGGCATGCTGGGAGTTGTAGTTTTGCAACATCTGGAGGCACCCTGGTTGGGAAAAACTGCAGTAGAGTAAGTGTGAAGTAACACTGTGTATTGTGACTAAAAGTCCCCCCCACCCCCACAGGTCACCACCCCACACGATTCCCCATCCCAGAGTACCAAAGAGAACAACAAAAAAAATCTCACCTAGTCCCACGCAGTGATCTCCAGGAGAGCCGGCCCGTGTTCTCTCTTCTCCACAGTGCAGGCGCTGATTATTGACATCATCAGCGCCTGCGTCTGGGAAGAGGTCACGGCCTGTGTGCGCACGCAGTCCAGAAGCTTCGGCTGTGAGTGACCAGCTATGAATGCCTCCCTGGGTTAAATAGACCAAGGGAGCATATAATACAGCAAAGTCTGCGGGCAGAACTGGGGAGGATTCCCCCATGATCTGTCCCCCTGCATGATTTTCTGGGGGGGGGGGGGGGGATATGTTTCCCCCCGGTTCCTACGCTCCCAGGCACACCCGGCACAACCCGTGCGCACGCCTATGTACAAAGTATTAACTTAAGGGGGCTGAATAATTTTGCACGCCCAATTTTTCAGTTTTTTATTTGTTAAAAAAGTTTGAAATATCCAATAAATTTCATTCCACTTCATGATTGTGTCCCACTTGTTGATTCTTCACAAAAAAAATTACAGTTTTATATTTTTATATTTGAAGCCTGAAATGTGGCAAAAGCTCGAAAAGTTCAAGGGGGCCGAATACTTTCACTATGCACTGTACATGTTTTATAAAATAAACTACACTTTTTATGTCTGATTCGGGATTTTTTATATTACAGTCCACTAGCACAGTGCCAAATAGTATCCAGCTTTCCTGCACAGCACCTGCACTGTCTTCATTTCCATATTCTGTGTCCCCCTACTTGGGGACCATGGCAGAATACAAGCTGCGGCTAGACAACGACGAGCTATATGCAGCTGTATGCAGTGATTGCCCAAAAAGGGATGAAAGTCCCCACTACCAAACCTTTCTATCTACCAATTTACCAATTTGTTTATCCCATAAAAATCCAGGCCCGATAACATGAAAGCTGTGAGTTATTCCAATATTGATATGATTAGAATATGAAATTGTTTCTTTGCATTGAGATTTAAAAACAAAAAATTTTTTGGTTATTTTGTCCAACTCTTATTTTCTACAAATAAATACTTTAAATTATTTGCATTTGGAATATGAGAGTAATGTTGTTAGCAGTTTATAAAATTAAACAAAACTGTTCATTGTACTCAAACACATACACATACCTGTGAATTATAAAACCTGATATTTTTGTAGTGGTCTCTTTTTCAAGAGCTGTATTTATTATATCTAACACAAAAAATACAGCAGTTGATGTCCAAAGGAACACATTAAGGGGTATTCCTGCTTTATACATCCTATCCCCTATCCAAAGGATAGGGGACCCCCGCAGTCCCAAAGCCTGGGGACCCCTGCGATCTCGGTGCAGCCCCCGCCATTATGTGCCGGGCACTGCCTCCAAGAAGGGGATGTGACGTCATGGCCACGCCCCATCCATTCATATCTATGAGAGGGGCGGGATGGCCTCCCATAGACTTGAATGGAGGGGGCGTGTCATGAGGTCAGTAGGGGGCATGGCCATGATGTCTGTCTCGGAGGCAGCGCCGGCACAGAATGCCCCCCGAGATCATGGGGGTCCCCAGCGGTGGGACCTTTGCGATAATACATCTTATCCCCTATCCTTTGGATATGGGATAAGATGTATAAAGCCGGAATACCCCTTTAAGTGGGTAAAATGAACATGTCTTTCAGTCACAAGTTATTGGACAAATAAACATGTTTTAGTCTGTATTTATCATTTAGGACCTTGACCGGGAAAGAATGGCTGCACAAATAGAGACAATAAATGTTCCCAATAGCTGGATATTAATAAGGTAGGTAACTTTTAGCAGATTATTAAGCAGAGTGATACATTATTTATATTCAGTTTTGGGTCTTTACAAAGTGTAACAGGAATGGTAGTCGAGGATCACTATATTTCTTCAAGGTACTTATCATATGTCGATACTAGGTTTCAGAAAGTGCATATCTCATGCAGGCAATTCTGGGTGAGATATGGGAAATCCAAAAATAGTATCCCAGGCATGACTTAGCTTACTAAGGATTGTAACTCCTGTTTTCAATCCTGGATTTTTAAAGGATGAAAGGCAGGTGTGTGGTGGGGTCTATTATCCCCTTCTTGGGCCAGTCCAGGTTTTCAGCGTGGCCCAGATCAGCACAGGTGCTGAAGACAGCTAGTTACTGGACTTTAAAGCTATGAGTAACTCAGCCTGCAGGCTGAGACTGTGAGGAACCAGACCCTATGATAAAAGTTTGAACCCTAAAAACTGCAGCCTCAAAAAGGCGGCATTGTGACCTGTGTGAGTAACATATAGGTCGTCTATTTTGTTGGGTGGCTGGTAGTAAGTCCCCTATATAGACAGGGTTAATATCTGTATAGTTAGCTCTGAACTTCACAACAGAATTCTGGGAGCAATGAGCATACCTAAAGATTGAGATGAATTTGAACTATAGTAATGATAAACATATTATTCATCCGAATTTGAGGTTTCTAGCAAATATTTTGAATTTTTTTTAAAGGGGTACTCTGGTAGAAAACAATATTTTTCCTAACAATTAGCTCCAGAAAGTTAAGCAGATTTGTAAATTACTTCTTAATCTTAATCCGTCCAGTATTTATCAGCTAATGTATGCTCCAGAGGAAGTTGAGTTGTTCTTTTCTGTCTGACCTCAGTGCTCTCTGCTGACACCTCTGTCCATGTCAGGAACTGTCCAGAGTAGAAGCAAATCCCCATGGCAAACCTCTCCTGCTGATAAGTACTGGAAGGATTACGATTTTTTTAATAGAAGTAATTTACAAATATGTTTAACTCTCTAGCACTAGTTGGTTTGAAAAAATATTGTTTTCCATCAAGTATCCCTTTAATGCAATTCAAATAATCTACAAATTCATGTTTTACCTATATCTTGGCACTTGGATTGGGCTGCTGTGTTTTTTGTATATTTGTAGCCATAGCAGTTTGCACCTATACATGTTTCATGTTGTCTGGGTGTGCTAATTAACTTGAATTTTCATTATTATACCTAACTACAAAACCAAACAATAAATCCAGACTGAAGCTTAGTAAACAAATCCAAGGCTCAGTATGATATAACAGCACTTGTGCTTTAAACAGAGCTTCAAAGGTACCAAAAAACCTAACAATTACAAATCAAATAGGCTTTTCTGATGTAAGGCAGCATCTACTTTTCTATTATTTCTTAGACCGATCTGGAACAAAACACTTGCCATTTTTTAGCATCAAGGACAGGTTACATCCAAGATTGTTGACAGTGATAAAAGACGGATACATTTTGTTAGAGTTTTCAGACAAAGGCTCTTAGATAAACCATCTAAACTATCTCTGGCTGCCTCAACCTCAGGTGTTAAAGGGGTATTGTGCTTTTAGAACATTTTTTAACATTATACCTTACAGTGATACGATTCACCGCGAACTTTGCTCTGCGTTTGCAGACTTTTGCCTGCATAAATTAGTTCAGCTTTCAGGTGCTCCGGTGGCCTGGAAAAGGTGGATACAGTCCTAGGAGAAAGTCTCCAGCCCACCGGAGCACCTGAAAGCTGAACTAATTTATGCAGGATAAATTCATCAACTGCCGAGCTGAGAAGTTCGTGACGAATCAAATTACTGTAAGTTCGCTCATCTCTAGGTATAATGTTAACATTTTTTCTAAAGCACAATACCCCTTTAACACCTGGAAGTTCGCTCATCTCTAATTATACCCATCCCCAGGTACCAGGAAGAAGGCTAGTGCAGAGGCTCGATACATACAGCAGATAAGCCTGTTACCAGCCGAGATGGGATATTGCTGCGGTCAGGGACCAGCTAAGTCACAGTGTGTCACGTTTACCACTGGCAACAAGGAAGACAGGAGCATCAGAGGACAGGAGCAGCAGCACCTAGGTCTAATGTTAAAAAATGTTCTACAGTGAAGTACCCCTTTAATGAACCGTTTAGTTTACTACCACAGAACGTAAGGCTGAGGCTATCTCCAAACTTTCTTGGGTACTGCAACTGCCACCTAGTAGCTAAAGTCTTCCTCCAAAAAGTCTGTAGATCAGATAATTTTGCTATTTTTCAGAGAACATCTTGACATGTTGATAAATACAATTATATTCAGTCACATGTTATCGGGCACAGTCTATGGGGGAGATTTATCTAAGCCTGTTGTAATGACTTGTCAGCTGCTTATTTACACCTACAGTGTGCTAATACACCTCACCTGTGAAATAAGTAAAATTATCTGTATTGTATCCTGTATTCTGGCATTTGCTCTATTTCCTGGTTAACCATTCGGTCTAGTCCTGTCGGTTCTGACCTTGTCTTGTTCACTCTGATTAATCTGTTGGGTTGTCTCCCTCTGTATTAGTTTGTGTGTTTGTATACCTTTGCTATTCCTGATTGTTTCCCCTGACCCTTTACAATAGTTTTGTAGTTTGTTATTTTGACTTGATGTCTCAGCACTTTAGTTAGAAAGGGACTGTCTTCATGGGTTGTAGATCTGTCGTTTAGGGCGGATATGCAATAGGCAGGGACAAGGGTTGCGGGTGAGTGCAGGACTTCACTTATTCCCTTATTCACAGGCCCACTTACTCCATCTGCTCTGCACCTTTAATATGGCTGCTATGTCTGCTCTGGTGGAGCAAATGCAGAGTATGACTTAGCTGGTCCACTCCGGTGAAAACCTTTTTTTTTTTTTTTTTAAATCAACAGGTGCCAGAAAGTTTAACAGATTTGTAAATTACTTCTATTAAAAAATCTTAACCCTTCCCGTACTTATTAGCTGCTGAATACTACAGTGGAAATTCTTTTCCATTTGAAACACAGAGCTGTCTGCTGACATCATGAGCACAGTGCTCTCTGCTGAAATCTCTGTCCATTTTAGGAACTGTCCAGAGTAAAAGGAAATCCCCATAGCAAACAAATGCTGCTCTGGACAGTTCCGAAAATGGACAGAGATGTCAGCAGAGAGCACTGTGCTCGTGATGTCAGCAGACAGCTCTGTGTTTCAAAAAGAAAATAATTTCCGCTGTAGTATTCAGCAGCGAATAAGTACAGGAAGGATTACGTTTTTTTAATAGAAGTAATTTACAAATCTGTTTAACTTTCTGGCACCAGTTGATTTAAAAAAAAAATAAATTTCACCGGAGTATCCCTTTAAGCTAAGAGAGTTCAGCAGCAGGACTCATCTCAATCCCAGTCTAATTTAATGCAGAACTTGACAGAGGCTACATGATCAGGAGCATTTGAGTCAGCCCCTGGTCTTGTTTTAGTTCTTTTGGAACCTCCAGGTAAATCTCCCTGAGTGTTGTATACTATACTTTCATTTAACCCCTTAAGGACCGAGCTTTTTTCCATTTTTGCACTTTTGTTTTTCCACCCTACCTTTTAAAAATCATAACCCTTTCAATTTTGCACCTAAAAATCCATTTGATTGCTTATTTTTTGCGCCACCAATTCGACTTTGTAAGGACATCAATTATTTTATCACAAATCTACGGCAAAACGGGAAAAATATAATTGTGTGACAAAATTGAAGAAAAAACGCCATTTTGTAACTTTTGGGGGCTTCCGTTTCTGCGCAGTACATTTTTCGGTAAAAATTATACATTATCTTTATTTTGTAGGTCCATACGATTAAAATGATACCCTACTTATATAGGTTTGATTTTTTTGTACTTCTGGAAAAAATCATAACTACATGCAGGAAAATTTATACGTTTAAAATTGTCATCTTCTGACCCCTATAACTTTTCTATTTCTCTGCGTATGGGGCGGTATGAGGGGTCATTTTTTGTTTTTTGTTTCAAGTTTTTTGCTGTACTATTTTTGTATTGATTGGACTTTTTGATCACTTTTTATTCATATTTTCATGATATAAAAGTGACCAAAAATACGTTATTCGACCATGTGGTTTAATTAAAGATATATTTTTATAACTCGGATATTTTCACACGTGGCGATATCACATATGTTTATTTTTATTTACACTGTTTTTTGTAAATGGGAAAAGGGGGGTGATTCAAACTTTTATTAGGGAAGAGGCTAAATGATCTTTATTAACTTTTTTTTTTAACTTTCTTTTGCAGTGTTATAGACCCCATAGGGACCTATAACACTGCACACACTGATCTTTTACATTGATCTTTATTATCCCATAGGATAACATAGATCAATGATTCTGCCACTTGACTGCTCATGCCTGGATCTCAGGCACTGAGCAATCATTCGGCCATCGGACACCAGGAGGCAGGTAAGGGACCCTCCTCGTGTCCTACAGCTGCTTGGGATGTCGCGATTTCGCCGCAGAGATCCTGAACAGCGAGCTAACAGGCAGCAGTTTAGCTTCACTTTAGACGCAGCGATCAACTTTGAACGCCGCGTCCAAAGGGTTTATAGCGCACGGCATCGTGATCAGTGCCGTGCGCTATTAGCCACGGGTCCTGGCAGTTGCTAGGTGCCGAGCCCGACCTGCTATCCTGCTATGATGCAGGGCCACGCCGTGGCCCCTGCGTTATAGTAAGGGAGAGGACTCAGGACGTACCGGTACGTCCTTGGTCCTTAAGGGGTTAAGCGCAGACAGTGGGGATTATTATGACTCTTTTGCAAGGGATTCCCCAAGAGTTGGTATTTTCCCTTGACCCTGATGCTCTTGAGTTGTCTCTGGTTTGGGTCTTTTGTATGCAGAACCTGGTAAGGCTTCCTAATGCTGAGTCTCAGCTGTGTACATTAAAACAAAGGCGCGGACCTGTCAAGGAATACTGACGAAAATTTTGAAAGTGGTATGAGGCCTCCAATTTGCCAAGTCAGATTGGGCTTATCTGATTCCCTAAAAGGCATGCTGACACCCTTGACCAAGCTATGACATTAGCTGTGTGGTTGTATAGACGTTTGCGTGAATGCAGGCGGGAATGTTCTTCTTTTTCTCCTTTTCTGCATGACCCTCCTCCTGCTCCTATCCCTCATCCTGTGCCCGAGGTGGAGTCCATGCAGATAGGTTCCATCCGGACCCCAGAGGAGCACAGGAAATTTTGGCAACTCTACGGGCTGTGTTTTTACTGTGGAGAAGACACTTGTTTCATCAAGTCCTGTGTCAAGCATAGGCGTCCAAGTGGTCATCGTGGAAGCCACTTGGGCGCACAGGTATGTCTTGCTTCCCAAAAAGCTAAGCCTGGCAATATCCCTCTAGGTTGCATTGACTTGTCTGCGGTCCAAACTGATTTGCCATCTGGGGGTGTTAATAAACCAGTATAAAATGTTGATGTTATATCTAAATCTGAAAGAAGTGATGAGGATATGGGGGGAGGTTTGTGATCTGGAGGACACCAATGAATGGTATGATACTGAGGAAGAGGATACGGATGAGGAGATTGATGGTCCATCCATGTCTAAGCCAGTACCTTTGTCCTCTCAGGCTGTTAAGGGTCCTGAGGGCCCCACATAATCACTCATCTCAGTTTTGTCTGAAGGGTTAAACCTTTCTAGTTTCTGGCTTATCTTGTGTTGATGTGATTACACAATGGCCTCCCTGTGGTTCTATTTCTCTGGCCAATTAGGTACTTTGTGTGACCACACCTGGTTAGCTGCTTATTTATGCGTACAGTGTGCTACTACACCTCTCCTGTGAAATAAGTAATTTCTGAAGCTAGCATGAACTGTGTTGTATCCTGTATTCTGGAATTTTGACCTTGGCTGTGTTTCCTGGTTAACCCTTCGCTTACTGATTCGGCATCTATCTAGTGGTTTGTCTCAGTATATGTGTTTGTATACCTTTTCCACCCTTTACCCTTTACTATGTTTTTGTAGTTATTTTAACTTGATGTCCCAGCACTTTAGTTAGAAAGGGACCATCTTCACGGGTTGTGAATCTGGCGTTTTTTTTTGTTTTTTTTGCTGTTGCTATGGGCAACTGCTCCAATGTTGCTATGCACAAGCTTTGATAAATCCCCTTATCCCATGTGTTCCTAATGCAGATGGAGCCATATTACAAACTGTTTGACAGAGAATATGATTTATGGTTAGTGTTATGATCTATGATTGTGTTGGACCACCAATAATCACCAATAATCTGTCACTGAGGATATCTATAAGTTCTTCTGTTGTTTTACTCCTTTATCGGTAAAGTTGCCTGTAGACCTTTAATATCAGTTGGCCACATGTTTTCTTGGCCAACAGTTATCTCATGCAATGCCCACATACTTCAGCTTGGCCAACATGTATATGTTTTAAATTGGGGAAGAGAGGTAAGCCACTGCAACACAGCTCCTACAGTGGTTTATTTCTCTCAGAACAAGAGGTTCAAGAAGTTGAATCTCAACATATGTAGAAAACAGAAGACGAACCAAGTTTTTAGAACTTCATTCTTCAAACCATTAAAACAATTAACACAGTGCAGATAGGATATAGAATGCCATCAAATGTGTATTGGGCCATGCAAGGCCCTCCTTCCAGTAAATAAGTGCCATGAATAGCCCAAAATGCATGGGAATTGTTTAAGTTGTTTTAATGTATTGAAGAATAAAGTGCTGTATACTGTCGGGATCCGGACTGGCGGCTGGTGAGGACACAGGAGGTGGGTCCTCTGTGCCAGAGAGGCGATGTCAAGTAGTTACTGGTGTTTACCAGAGCCCGCCGCAAGGCGGGATGGACTTGCTGCGGCGGTCACTACCAGTTTGTGTCCTCCAGTAGCGACTCGACCTCTCTGGCAGCTGAGACTGGCGCGGTATACAAGGACTAGACAGAGGTGAGGTCAGACGTAGCAGAAGGTTAAGGCAGGCGGCAATGGTTCGTAGTCAGGGGCAACAGCAGAAGATCTGGATACACAGGCAACACGGAACACGCTAAATACTTTCTCAGGGCACAAGACAACAAGATCCGGCGAGGACAGGAAGGGGAAGTGGGTTTTTATAGGAATAGAGGTGATTGCACTCGATTGGGCCAGGCACCAATTAGTGACCGGGGTCAAGCGTGCTGGGACGGGACAGAAGGAGGACGGGGCAGGTGAGCAGAATGGGATGCGACCCGTGGGCAGGCACATCCCACCGTGCGGATCGCATCCCCGCCGGGGGACTCAGAGCAGCGCTCCTAACAGAAGATGAAAGCCGCAAGCGCTCCGGGGGAGGAGCGGGACCCGGAGCGCTCGGCGTTACATATACTTTTATAAACACTAGTCCTCTTCCATTTCTTCCATGTGTTATCTTTGCTGACTGATGTGTTTTTGGGCTTTAAGCTTCCATCTTTTTTCTCTACAGAAAACTGTAGCAACCTTTAAAAAGTTTCAGAGGAGCCTAGAGATTTACAGGACTGTTTATAAGTGTCAATTTGGGCAGGGACAGGGGGCAGCCCTAAACTTGCCCACACTCTCTGTCCCTGTCTACTAGCGTACCCATCCCCAACAACGGGTCCACAACCACGAAGACGGTCCCTTCCTACTTGCACACCCATTTCTATCCCTGCCTACTTGCGTACCCATCCTAAACAACGGGTCCACAACCATGAAGATGGTCCCTTCCTATAATACATGCATGGATAGTCAATAGTCAAAAACAATACAATATGGTAGGTGTCGGGAAACAGCTGGAGGCAAACAAAACTAACAGAAATAAAACTAAACACACACACAGTCAAATCAGAGTCAAAACTAGCCGAGTCAGCAACAGGAGATTAGCAAGGTACCGATACACAAAAAGCAGAAGAAAGGTCACAAAGCAGAGCTGACATCAGTAGGCAAAAATTCAGAGAACAATAATGCTGGTTACTGGAAAAAATGTATTTCACTGACAACTAGACACAGAGTGAGCTGGACTTAAGTAGCTAAGCCCACAGGTGCACGCTCAGCCTGGTAACTGCTCACAGCCCAGATTGACTAAGGCCAAGCCAAAGCTCAGGAAAGGTTAACCCTTTGAGTTTTTACAATAAGATTATATTAACATATATATTTGGCAAATGTATTCATTATTATTAGAAGATTACAGGTCCTCAGACTGTAGACACCATTCTTTATCTGTGAGGACCCTAGTAGCTACATTCTTTCTTTAAAATAGTTAGATATTAGGGTGGCTAAAAAAACAAACTTAATTCCTCTCCAATCCTAGCTATGATCTTATGCGTCCACATATTTCCATCTTAACTAAAATTATGTCTATTATAGCATTACATCAGGTGACTGCAAAGGCCATTTTCTGGACAAACTCATATTTCCTTAAGAGTGACCCACAATAAGTAAAAGGGTGAGCATAAAAGACCAATAGAGAGGACATGAGCAGGAATAATCAGGGTAGACCAAACCTTTATGTAAAGCAAGGCTTCCCTTTTGACTATGGTATATATCATTTACAAATAAATGCTTCAATATAATTTAAAGGTTATATTTCAAATCATTTTTTTTTGTGCTACAGATGAAAACTGTCTTTTTATTACCTTTATCAGGGCTACCAGTCAGGGGCATAAAGCCAGTACCCTAGAATGGGTCTTGGGCTCCTATGGTGTCCAGGGCCCTCACAATGCCTTCTGGCACAATACCTACATGGGGGCACTATCTACTAAGGGAACTACCTACTTGGGGGGCACTTCCAACCTGGGTGCATTACTTACTACCAACTGGAGGCATTACCTACCTGGAAGCACTACCTACTGGGGCATTACCTGATACCTATCTACTGGGGGCACTACCTACCTACTGGGGGCATTATCTACTACCTATCTACTGGGGACATTATTTACTACCTAGCTACTGGGGGCATTACCTGTGACCTTCCTTTGGGGCATTACCTACTGCTTACCTACTGAGGGCATTACCTACAGTCTACCTTGGGGCATTACCTACTATCAACTGGGGGCATTACATACTACCTATCTTGGGCATTATGTATGACCTACTTGGGGGCATTACCTACTACCTACCTAGGGGCATCACCTACTACCAACTTACTGGGGTCTTCTACCTTATAGGGGGATTCTCTATCTACCTACTAGGGGGCATTACCTAATAGGAGAGGGAAAATTACCTATCCACCACAACCCAATCCCCCTACCCTTTCCCCTCGACAAACTTACCTACACCTTTAAACTATGCAATGCACCAAAGGGGACATTATTTGGGGCACTGAGGGTAGGAAACAGGTGGGAATTGTGCTGAAACAGTGTAGAGCCTAATATATTTGTTGTCTGGCAGATTCTTTAGTGATGAATCATGGTTTGAAGAGGACTTCATGGCGGTATGATCAAGACAAAGACAAGACACTGCAAACAGTAATAAAGTGTAACAGTCCAGCTCACCTAACCCTAGGACTCCACAAGGATCCGCACTCAGCCAAGTGCCCAAATTTGGAAGAAAGAAGAGATGATCCAGTGAAGTAAAGAAATCCAACTTTATTCAAGGCACGAGTAAAACCGGTACAACAACCAAAGCAAATCAGACGCGTTTCAGGCGCATGCGCACCCTTCGTCAGTGATGTCATTCCCTTTCACAGATGTCCGTTAAATAGCTCCCAATGAAGAGGGAGTTAACCCTTTACTGGTATTAAGGGGAGCATTAAAGCAACCGGACCTCCGGAAAGGAAAAGAGGCAACTATTACAATACACATGGTAAGTAAAAGTATAGGCTAAAATAGTGATACACTAGCAAAAATTGCAACACATGGTAGCATGAATAAATAGATGGAAAATAAACACATATATATATATATATATATATATATATATATATATATATATATATATATATACATACACACATGATGGCCAACAGCTTATATTTATAGACCGGAGTGAGGTTGCTATGCGGAATTAATAGTGAAACAGCAGTTCATGTTTAAAGGGGTACTCCGGTGGTTAATTTTTTTGACATATGGCATCTTCTATGTAAGTTTTGTTTTTTTGCAACATACATGTGTTATATGTTTTGGCAGCATGTGTGTGTGTGTTTCTTACCTGTTTGTTGGGCAGGAAGTTCTGTAGTTCAGAGGGTTTTCTTTTACTGTTGTCCACAGTTCTGAGTCTGTTGTGGACAAGATGTCACAGCTTTTTTTTCCCTCTGTCTGCATGAGAGGAATAAGCCACGCCCCCTCATCTCATCCAGCTGAGTACACAGCTCCACACCTCCCCTCCCCCCCTGCTCTGTATTCTAAGGACGCAGGTCTGCACAGGAGAAAGAACACAGAGAAGATAAGTGTTATCTGAAGGGGAGGATGAGAAGGTGCACGAGCTGGGGATGTATGGACTGCAGGGGAATAAATCTCATACTGGGAATGATCTCTATATGTGAAGGGGGAGGGGGGGGGGAACTCCTGAATGACACATGCTGGGAGTTATAGCCCCTGTTGTGTGTGTGTGTGTGTGTGTGTGTGTGTGTGTGTGTGTGTATGCTAGTGTTTATAAACCAGTGTGCCTCCAGCTGTTGCAAAACTACAACTCCCAGCATACCCTGACAGACTTTGGGCATGCTGGGAGTTGTAGATTTGCAACAGCTGGAGGTACACTGGTTGGGAAACACTGTTCTAGCCTATTCAGCATGCACATCATATTACACCAGTGTTTCCCAACCAGTGTGCCTCCAGCTGTTGCAAAACTACAACTTCTAGCATGCCCAAAGGCTGTCAGGGCATGCTGGGAGTTGTAGTTTTGCAACACCTGGAGGCCCCCTGGTTGGGAAACACTGGTGTATGCCCTACAGAGGTGTAGTGAACTACAACCCCCAGGAGACTACAGAGGCAGCATGCTGGTGTTATACCACAAACTGAAGACTCCTGAATGACACATTCTGGGAGTTGTAGTCCTTTTTGTGTGTATCCCAACCAAGGCTGATTATATTAGTGTGCTGTGTATAAGGGGGCTGATCTGGAAAAATAGTAGGATGGGTAAAGGGCGGAACAAACAAACAAAAAAAAAGGAGCCGCCCCAAACCAGCAAGGCATGTGGCATGCTGGGATTTGTAGTTTTCAGCACAGCAAGAAACAGGAAATAGAAGCA